>NW_027965847.1:0-209 GCF_054177405.1 Leptonychotes weddellii
GGAGTAAGGGATTGTTCCAACAGGAAAGGGGGCTCCAAGACAGAGGGAACAGCTTGAGTAAAGACTAGGGGATTTCAAACAGCACGGGAGGGGCTGAGCGAAGCCGTGACAGTCCAGGAACCTGGCCCGTCTCCTTGGGAGGGCGCGTGGGCCCAGTGGCTGACACAGCCACCTCTCAGGGCATCTACGGGCGGCTCTTTGTGTGGATT
>NW_027965848.1:0-209 GCF_054177405.1 Leptonychotes weddellii
TTCACTGTATTGTCACTTCTTGCCAAATTTCTCTAGACACATTGCTTGATAGGTAATTAAGCCTCTTCTTAGTTTTACTCTTTAATTTTTTTCTCATTATTTAAACTCATTAGTTCCGTTATTTATTTCTACCACCTTTTTTAAAACAATGAGATATAATTGACATATAACATTGTATTAGTTTTAGTTGTACGCTGTAATGATTTGAT
>NW_027965849.1:0-209 GCF_054177405.1 Leptonychotes weddellii
TAGTGAAAAGAAGGGCCATATGCACCCCAATGTTCATAGCAGCAATGTCCGCAATAGCCAAACTGTGGAAAGAGCCGAGATGCCCTTCAACAGATGAATGGATAAAGAAGATGTGGTCCATATATACAATGGAATATTACTCAGCCATCAGAAAAGATGAATACCCAACTTTTACATCAACATGGATGGGACTGGAGGAGATTATGCTA
>NW_027965850.1:0-209 GCF_054177405.1 Leptonychotes weddellii
CGTATAACACCCAGTGCTCCATGCAGAACGTTCCCTCTTTAATACCCATTACCAGGCTAACCCATCCCAGCACGCCCCTCCCCTCTAGAACCTTCAGTTTGTTTCTCAGAGTCCAAGTCTCCCATGGTTCATCTCCCCCTCTGGTTCCTCCCCCCTTCATTCTTCCCTTCCTGCTATCTTCCTTTTTTTTTTTTTTTTTAACATATAAT
>NW_027965851.1:0-209 GCF_054177405.1 Leptonychotes weddellii
GCTTGCACATGGCATGGCAACGACTATGACAGAATTATGGATGAATTATTCTGGAAAGTCAGGAAAACAAGTGGAGCTAACTGAGGCTGCGGAAGTAAGGAAGCCATCAGAGGTAGATTGGAGCTGACACAACAAGGTATGTGTTCGTCTTAGGGGAATATGAGTGAAGAGTTGTTCTGACTGACACAGCATATGAAAACGGATAAGAA
>NW_027965852.1:0-209 GCF_054177405.1 Leptonychotes weddellii
ACCATGACCACCATCACCACCACCATCATCATCATCATGACCACCACCACCACCACCATCCTCATCATGACCACTATCACCACTGCCACCACCATGACCACCAGCACCACCACCCTCATCATCATCACCAGTACCATCATCACCATCATGACCACCACGACCATCATCATCATCATGACCACCACCACCACCATCATCATCACCATGAC
>NW_027965853.1:0-209 GCF_054177405.1 Leptonychotes weddellii
TTTGTTTCTCAAGTGGATGATAAGCATGTAAACTGCAGAAAATGTGTATCAGCATTGTATCACCGTGGGACCTTGATAGTAACCCTGAACTCACAAAAGTAAGGAGACACAAATCTGCTGAAAAATGTCAGCATCTACTTTAAAAACTAGTCGTAACTCATATAAAACCATGACCAAAAATCATAATGTCGCACGTGAGCATACAAAAG
>NW_027965854.1:0-209 GCF_054177405.1 Leptonychotes weddellii
TACCCTCCAAATCTGACTGAAGTGAGGGAAAGGGCCCCACTATATGATACTTCTATGAGCTGGGCTGGGTGAGACTTTAATTAATAAGCTGTACTCTAGAAAAAAAATCCATTGAAGCTCATGTTCTATTTGTTTTCTCCACTTTCTCTACTAATGGTCTTTTTGGAAACTTAGATTTTCTTCTTCCTGACAATGAGCCAGCAGTAGGG
>NW_027965855.1:0-209 GCF_054177405.1 Leptonychotes weddellii
GCTAAGCAACGTGATTTTATGTTAGTGAATTTGGAACTAAAAGGCCTTTAAAGTTTATTTGTTTGTGTATGTATGACTTTAAAAGAGACATTTGTTTGATGAAAACCATACTTTAGGAAGGTTTATTGCTGACAACTAGGCTTCTATCTTCTTATCAAGAGTCAGGGTTACACATGTGAAGATGATTTTACTGCTGACATTGGGTTTTT
>NW_027965856.1:0-1151 GCF_054177405.1 Leptonychotes weddellii
ACTCTGAAAAACAAACAGGGTTCTAGAGGGGAGGGGGGTGGGAGGATGGGTTAGCCTGGTGGTGGGTATTGAGGAGGGCACATTCTGCATGGAGCACTGGGTGTTATGCACAAACAATGAATCATGGAACACTTCATCTAAAACTAATGATGTAATGTATGGGGATTAACATAAGAATAAAAAAAATAAATAAAAAAAATAAAATTAAATTAAAAAAAAAAATAAACGGAGCTGGAAAGATTTCCAAAAAAAGCATCTTAGTATTCTCTTGAATTGAAGACGCCCAGAAACAAAGAAAACAAAAATATGAATGGAATATGACTGTCCAAGATGAGCTCTACCAAGCGCCCATCTGCGCTGTGGACATAGTAATGAAGCAACGCCAGCTAACCAACAAGTAACAGGAAAACAAATCAATACAGTACTATTTCCCAGTTCTTCTCCAGCTTGATAAAAATGGTGCCTAGAAATCTATATTAAAACAATGAGATATAGTTGGTTGAGCGTATGCTTTTGGCTCAGGTCATGATCCCAGAGTCCAGGGATGGAGCCCCACGTCGGGCTCCCTGCTCAGCAGGGAGTCTGCTTCTGCCTCTCCCTCTGCTCCTCCTCCCCACCCTGCTCACTCTCTCCCTCTCTCTCTCTCTTACTCTTCCTCTCAAATAAATACATAAAATCTTAAAAAAAAAAAAACATAGTTAAAAAAAAAATGAGATAGTGAATACGCATGAGAAAAAGAGAGCAAAATGGCCAAACCAAAGAAGATCCAGAGCTACGCAGTCCTCCATCCAGACCTACATAGCATGGTCCTATAAGCACTATCACATCCAAATAATACTGAAGCCTAAAATAGTAGCTCTACAATCAAAGGAACAGGAAGATATCCCAGAACAACTACAGAAATACTTTAGTTTTGTTATATCCAACTCTACCTTAGAAACTCCATATATGAGGGCGCCTGGGTGGCTCAGTTGGTTAAGCGACTGCTTTCGGCTCAGGTCATGATCCTGGAATCCCTGGATCGAGTCCCGCATCGGGCTCCCTGCTCAGCAGGGAGCCTGCTTCTCCCTCTGACCCTCCCCCCTCTCATGTGCTCTCTCTCTCTCATTCTCTCTGTCTCAAATAAATAAATAAAATCTTTAAAAAAAAAA
>NW_027965857.1:0-209 GCF_054177405.1 Leptonychotes weddellii
CCAGAATTGATGGCTACTTATTTTTTTTTTAATTTCAATTCTTAATCTTGAATTGAATCATATATTGTTGCTTCCTTCTAAGGGCAAAAACGTATGTAGCATAAAAAATATTTTTTAAAAATTTTTGGTACTTGATTCCTGTGTTCAGGATTAGCTTCTCCCTAAAATAAGTTTGTCAATCTGGGCATTACCAGAATCATAGTACACTG
>NW_027965858.1:0-209 GCF_054177405.1 Leptonychotes weddellii
GTGGCTCACCGTGTGAGATTTACTTCTATCAAGACTACTAAAATGACTATTTAGCTTCTTTTTTTTTTCTTCTGAGTAAACTCTACTGCCAACGTGGTGCTCCCACTAATGACCCCAAGATCATGAGCTGCATGTTCCACCAAATGAGTCGACCAGGTGCCCCCTGACTGTTTTAACTTGTAAAAATGCTAACAATAAACTCGCTTTTA
>NW_027965859.1:0-209 GCF_054177405.1 Leptonychotes weddellii
TCCTTAGTCTGGCCCCAAGCCCTTTCCCTTCTGTCTGCAGGCTGCCCGCCCCCACTTCCCTTCATCAGCTCCCCCAGGTGCCGTCAGCTAGGGACTGGAGGAGTCAAACGTGCTCCATCTATTGTGGGAATAACACTGAGCCTGAGGAGGGATGAGGCGCTCATGCCCATGGCACTGTGGACGGACCTTGGACACACGACGCTCGGGGG
>NW_027965860.1:0-209 GCF_054177405.1 Leptonychotes weddellii
TGTCATTTATGACAATAAGGATGGCCCTTAAGGACATTATGCTAAGTGAGATAAGTCAAACACAGAAAGACAAATACTATATATTTTTATATGTGGAATCTTAAAAGAAAAACAAAGAACTGAACTCAAATAAGAGTGGAATGATGGTTACCAAAGGCTTGGGTGGGGGGATGTTGTTTAAGGGTACATACTTGCAAC
Source organism: Leptonychotes weddellii (assembly GCF_054177405.1). Lineage (NCBI taxonomy): Eukaryota > Metazoa > Chordata > Mammalia > Carnivora > Phocidae > Leptonychotes > Leptonychotes weddellii. Next base: position 199 of record NW_027965860.1, read on the forward strand.
TCGTAGATAAA
>NW_027965861.1:0-209 GCF_054177405.1 Leptonychotes weddellii
CTGCCAGCCTGGGGGCTGTGCACACTGCCCCGGCCCCCTGGGCAAGAGAAAGAGGAAGGGGAAATCAGGTTTCACCAGATGGCCAAGCTGCTCTTTTACTCAGCACCTGGGGAGCCCGGGGTGGGGGTCGGCGGAGGTGTGGCGGCAAAGCAGACCAAGGCAGCTTATTGTTAAGAGCACAGGACCTGGATCTGAGTTCTAATACTGAC
>NW_027965862.1:0-209 GCF_054177405.1 Leptonychotes weddellii
CAGACTCCCTGCTGAGCAGGTAGCCCGATGCGGGACCCGATCCTGGGACTCCAGGATCATAAAGTGAGCCGAAGGCAGTCGCTTAACCGACTGAGCCACCCAGGAACCCGCATCATTGGGTTTTGATGTAGTATTCCATGATTCATTGTTTGTGCATTACACCCAGTGCTCCATGCAGAACGTGCCCTCTTTTTTTTTTAACTGCTTTT
>NW_027965863.1:0-209 GCF_054177405.1 Leptonychotes weddellii
GGGTTGTACCCCAAATTTGACTGATTTTAAAGCCCAAACCTGATTCTCTGGGCAGCCTTTCTGGCCACAGCTGCTGGGAGGGAAAAGGCAGATGCACCCTTCTCCCACAGAAGGGACAGCCCCGAAGAACTCCTCAGGAACTGGGAAGGTGTCCTCTGTGACGCATGCAGCAGCCTGGGGCTCGCCAGTTGGGGGGGGGGGTGCAGGGA
>NW_027965864.1:0-209 GCF_054177405.1 Leptonychotes weddellii
GTTCTTATCCTTCTTTTATCTATGTTGTATATCATGTTGATTGATTTGTGAGTATTGAAACACACCTGCAGCCCAGAATAAATCCCACTTAACTGTGGTGAATAATTCTTTTAAAGTGTTGTTGGATTTGATTTGCTAGTATGTTGTTAAGCATTTTTGCATTCATGTTCATCAGGCATATTGGACTATAATTCTCTTTTCTTAGTCGG
>NW_027965865.1:0-209 GCF_054177405.1 Leptonychotes weddellii
TTCCTGAGATTAAGAATTCCTCATATCAGTGAGGTCATATGATACATGTCTTTCTCTGTTTGACTTATTTCGCTTAGTATAATACCCTCCAGTTCCATCCACATCGTTGCAAATGGCAAGATCTCATTCTTTCTGATGGCTGCATAATATTCCATTGTATATATATACCATATCTTCTTTATCCATTCATCTGTCGATGGACATCTTGG
>NW_027965866.1:0-209 GCF_054177405.1 Leptonychotes weddellii
GCCCAGGTCTCCCAGATCCGTGCTGATTGCCGCTCAGCAAAGTTGTCACAGATCTGCGTCTGGATGAACGAAGTGGGGGCTGAAGGAAGGACACTCAGGGGCCAACGTGTTCAGTTCTCAGCCTGAATCACGGCCACCGTGTGATTCCTCCCCACTTGCCCCCTGGGCGCGGAGACAGCGCACCCAAGTGCCCCCACACAACTCCAGGC
>NW_027965867.1:0-1151 GCF_054177405.1 Leptonychotes weddellii
TACCAAGATACAGGTGTTACTCCATACCTGACAGGTTCACATTTTCAATTTATTTTTTAGTTTTTCTTTTTTGTAAACAAATGATTGATGAAATAATGCAACACCTTAAATTCCAGAAAATGGCCCACCTGGTCAACCTCCTGTGGACACGGTGCACAATCAATCTATTATAGAGGATTAATACAAGTTCATGCTTTTTGTTATGATGAGACAACATTAAAGAATCCAATTTAGACTGGTTGAAGCACAAGTATGATAATCCTTGAATGTGATCAAACCTATGTGAGACATGAGTTTGAATCCATTATCTTGAGATTTAACGTCGTACCGTGGTCCATCCATCTTCATCAGTCTCGTTTTTAGTACGACGAAGAGATTCCCTATCTTTCTCAGCTCTCCATGAGGCCTTCTCTTTTTCACCTTCTCTTTCTCTATCTCGGTCTCTTTCTCGGTCTCTTGAAAGAGCTGGGGGAGGAACACGACGAGGGGCTTCCCGCTCTTCTGCCCGCTCATCTTTCCTGTCATCAGCACGCCTCCAAGAACTTGCTTCTTCACGTTCTGATCTAAGAGGAGGTCCTCTTCGGTCTCTGTCATCTCGCCTCTCCCTTAGATCACGGCGATCATCTCTCTCCCGACGACGGTCATCCCGATCCCTATCTTCACGGCGATTTGAATCTCTCCAGCTCGAAGATTCTTCCGCTGGTCCTCTTCTCCAGCCTCCTTCATCCCTAGGTCGTCGGAAGCGGTCCTCTCGATCCCCATCTCGCTCTCTGTCCCGCTCTCGCTCTCTCTCTCGGTCTCTTTCTTTCTCTGAGTCCTTGTCGTTTTCGTCACGATCTTGGTTCTCTCTCTCTCTCTCTTTTTCCCTATCCCATTCACGTTCTTCTGATGGTCTTGATTCTCGAGGTGGACCCCAACTCTCTTCTCTGGCTTTTTCTTTCTCTCTCCATCCACCTGGCTTGACAAACGGTCTCCAGGGACCAGGTCTTGAGTCATCACCCCTTCTCGGAATCCGATCGTCATCCATGTTTCTCCAAGGCCCCCGGTCATCATCTGCACTGCGCCTAGAAATTCTGTCATCATCAGTACTCCTCCAAGGTCCTCGATCATCATCCAGCCCACGCCTGGGACCCCGGTCATCATCCATGCCC
>NW_027965868.1:0-209 GCF_054177405.1 Leptonychotes weddellii
AGGCACGAGTCGCTTTGTGAGATTTATGCCCATGATTACAGGGGTTGCAGCTTGGGTCACCCGTGAAATCCCCAGTAGCCCCCCAGTTCCTGGAGGGTTGATCTCCTCACTGGGCTGGAAGGGAGCTGGGCCTGAGGTTGGCTGGAGCCTCTGGGGGTGGGGGGTCCACTGAACAGCCAGACTGCTCAGGACTGAGGGCACAGGGCTGA
>NW_027965869.1:0-209 GCF_054177405.1 Leptonychotes weddellii
ACGCACTGCATGAGGACAGGAGCATGTGACTTCATTTACCCCTCAGAGTGGTCTTCTGCTGATCGTGGTATCCCTGCTGGTGTAGATGAGGAAATAGGGATCAGAGATCTTAAGTCATTTTCCCACGGTTGCACAGGTAACGTGCCTTTATGACATCAGACCCTGTAGTCTTTTTACTGCTTACCAGTGATACTGAGTCATCCAGCCTC
>NW_027965870.1:0-209 GCF_054177405.1 Leptonychotes weddellii
TATCCAGTCGTCTGTCGATGGACATCTTGGCTCTTTCCACAGTTTGGCTATTGTGGACATTGCTGCTATAAACATCGGGGTACACGTACCCCTTCGGATCCCTACTTTTGTATCTTTGTCCCCCCCTTTATTTTACCCTTCCTTCTCCTAATGTCCTCCATGCTGCTTCTAATGAAGGTGTCAGCTCCTCTTTGGCCAGAAAAACTTAA
>NW_027965871.1:0-209 GCF_054177405.1 Leptonychotes weddellii
AAGGAGAGGAAAATATCAGGCAAAGCCATATGTTGGACACGTTGGAAGCAAACAGGCCTAGGCTCTTGGCAAATGTTATTGTCATGGAAGATTTAAGTTGAGGGACTGTTTGGGACTAGAAGATACTAAAGAGACATGACAACTGAATGCAATGTATGATACTTGATTGAAATGTTGACCCTCAAAACGATATCATTGGAGCAACTGGG
>NW_027965872.1:0-209 GCF_054177405.1 Leptonychotes weddellii
AGAGGGCACATTCTGCATGGAGCACTGGGTGTTATACACAAACAATGAATCATGGAACACTACATCCAAAACTAATGATGTAATGTATGGTGATTAACATAACAATAAAAAAATTTTTTAAATGAATGAAAGAAACCAAGATAGAAGAAATTGGTAAAAATCAAAAGACAAAAATGATGAGTAAAAAAATTATAAAACAATAGAATAAA
>NW_027965873.1:0-209 GCF_054177405.1 Leptonychotes weddellii
CTGGTCTGAATGTTAAACTGTCAAATATCAAGATTCCTCCCTTGCTTGTTTGGTTTGTGAGTGCTGGGCATGATTTCCCATCTCTATAATTTTAGTCTTTCCACATCATTTCCATCAGTGCCTAACATTTGCCCTATTTCCAGCCCAAGCGTCTGGACTTACTGGGAGAGGGAGTAAATATGCAATCTGGAAATAGGAGGACATTTTAC
>NW_027965874.1:0-209 GCF_054177405.1 Leptonychotes weddellii
TGTTAGGACCCCCCCCCCCCTTCCTTATCCTGTGTCAGACTTTGTCTCTAGTCTGGAGTATTCAAAGATGGAAAATACCTAAACTGTGTCCTCTTGGAGCTTACAGTTATGTGGAAAGTAGAAAAGGAATCCACTATAATGTGACTGCGGTAAGTATTCATTCTGTGCCTGCTGTGTGTTTTAACTGTTCTCGAAGGCCAGTGATTCAC
>NW_027965875.1:0-209 GCF_054177405.1 Leptonychotes weddellii
GACGAACCATGAGAGACGATGGACTCTGAAAAACAAACTGAGGGTTCTAGAGGGGAGGGGGGTGGGAGGATGGGTTGGCCTGGTGGTGGGTATTGAGGAGGGCACGTTCTGCATGGAGCACTGGGTGTTGTGCACGAACAATGAATCATGGAACACTTCATCTAGAACTAATAATGTAATGTATGGGGATTAACATAAGAATAAAAAAA
>NW_027965876.1:0-209 GCF_054177405.1 Leptonychotes weddellii
CCAGGGACCGGGGAAGCTCACGCCTGGTCTCCCCTGGACCCGGCCCTACGCTCCTCGCGTCCTTGCTGATTCTGACCTGGGTGCTTCCACTGTAATTGACCATAACAACCGTAACCGGGAGCCGTTGTACGGCTCTTCTGAGTTCTGCGAGCCCTCCTAGTGAAGCATCGAGCCTGAGGGTGCTCTCGAGGAGCCCTGATGACATGGGA
>NW_027965877.1:0-209 GCF_054177405.1 Leptonychotes weddellii
CCCACTCTACGAGGAGTCTGCTTGTCCTTCTGCCCCTCCCCCTGCTCATGCTCTCTCTCTCTTTCTCTCGAATAAATAAATAAAATCTTTGGGCGCCTGGGTGGCATAGTTGGTTAAGCGACTGCCTTCGGCTCAGGTCATGATCCTGGAGTCCCGGGATCGAGTCCCGGGATCGAGTCCCGCGTCGGGCTCCCTGCTCAGCAGGGAGT
>NW_027965878.1:0-1151 GCF_054177405.1 Leptonychotes weddellii
GAGCTGAGCATTCAAAAGGACCGTGTATGCTTGGTGTCCACAGGAACTGCCCACTGAGCATGCTCAATGCCAAGGCAGGCAGGTGCCTCATCCAAGGCACCAGAGCAGACCCTGTCTCACTGGGCATGCTCAGTTGTAAAGGAAGGGGGCACTAGGCACACTTAATCACAGGCAATATCCTGCCTCTGATGAAAGCTTACCCTCTCTCCTTGAGTTCCCCAGAGATACGATAGATACACCAGAGGCCCTTAGCAAGTAGTTGACTTAAACAAATCACGCGATCTTTATCTGCTGGCTTAGATAGACTCCAAGTGAGATACATGGGTCTTGAATAAAAATGTTACACCAAAGCTTCATCCCCTGCAAGTAAATCCTCATCCGCCAACCCTGCCCCCTGCAACACAGAGCATGTCCTCCTAGACCATCTTCACTCCCCTATTTGTAAGAATATAGAAGATTTGAACAATACCATCCACCAACTTGACCTGATTAACATTGAGAGGTCACTCCATCAAACAGCAGAATTCACATTCTTCTCAGGAACACAAGGAATGTTCACCAGGTCAGACCATATGTGTGGCCATAAAGCGTGTCTCAAAACATTTAAAAGATTGAAATCATACAAGTTATATTCTCTAATATAATGGAGTTAAATTTAAAAGAAATAGCAGTAAGCCATCTTGGAAATCACCAAATATCAGGAAATTAAGCAAAACACTTAAATAACCCATAGATCAGTGAAAAAAATAACAAAAGGAATTGGGAAGTATTTCAAACTGAATGATAATGAAAGCAAAACATATCAAAAATTGTAGGCAACAGCTAACACATGGGGTTAAAAGAAAAGTTAGAGCTCTAGATACCTGTATTAATAAAGAAAAAAGGCACAAAATCAATGATCTCAGCTTCCACCTATAAATGCAAAAAAAGAAAAGCAAATAAAACTCAGTGTAAGCAGGAGACAAGAAACAAAAGAAGAGAGAAAATCAATGATATAAAAATTGGACAAACTAATGAAAATCAGCAAAGTCAAAGGTGTCTCTTTGGAAAAATAATAAAATTGATAGCCTCTCTGAGGAGATTAATCAAGAAAAATGAGCAAAAACACACATTATCAATATCAGAAACTAAAGAGAGGATTTCACTACAGA
>NW_027965879.1:0-209 GCF_054177405.1 Leptonychotes weddellii
TGGGCCTGGGGGTGGGTATTGAGGAGGGCACGTTCTGCATGGAGCACTGGGTGTTATGCACAAACAATGAATCATGGAACACTTCATCTAAAACTAATGATGTAATGTATGGGGATTAACATAAGAATAAAAAAAAAAAAAGAATACAGAACACTTTGGGGCTCGTGGGTGGCTCAGTCGGTTGAGCATCTGACTCTTGATTTCGGCTC
>NW_027965880.1:0-209 GCF_054177405.1 Leptonychotes weddellii
ACAGGGATGTAGACTCAGAAACAAGTCATCCTTCTGTGTGCATCGGGTCACATCCGATTCACACATTCCTTGTGGGGAAGAACTCCTGGGCACTGCCGAGTCTTAGCACATTTTCAACGAGTCTCTTTTATTTACTTATTTCCTGCGTAAAGTCAGTGATTCCTCACTTACATGAACTTCACAGTCTTTCAACGTTTTCCGTAGAAGTG
>NW_027965881.1:0-209 GCF_054177405.1 Leptonychotes weddellii
AAATCTTTAGAAAAAAAAATATGATTCCAGCATGTTCCTGCTACCTGCTTCTGTTCATTCTCCACTTCCTGGACCAACTCTGAAGGTTTTGAGCCCTCATCAAGCATGGGTTTGTGGATATTTACAACCTTGCTAAGATTAGGAAGGAGCATTAATGAAGTATTACCAAATGGCCTTCCTGACATACCTGCTCTGTATAAATCATAACT
>NW_027965882.1:0-209 GCF_054177405.1 Leptonychotes weddellii
TACTCCAAAGCAGTTGTACCCTGAGAATGAAAAATATGCTTTTGGACAACCGAAAGAATGGGAGAAGATATTTGCAAATGGCATATCAGATAAAGGGCTAGTATACAAAATCTATAAAGAACTCATCAAACTCAACACCCAAAGAACAAAGAATCCAATCAAGAAATGGGCAGAAGACATGAACAGACATTTTTCCAAATAAGACATCC
>NW_027965883.1:0-209 GCF_054177405.1 Leptonychotes weddellii
CCCCCCCACTCACACAAAAACAGAAGGAGAACACATCGGAAACAAACAGCAAACTCACACTAAATGGTGAAATATTAGGGGCATTCCCATTTACTTCAGGAACAAGGTTGGGAGGCCCTCAATCACCATTATTCAACATCCTTCTGGAGGTTCTGGTCAATGCAGTACATCCAGAAAATGAAAGAATAAGAGATATAAATATCGGAAAA
>NW_027965884.1:0-209 GCF_054177405.1 Leptonychotes weddellii
TTTAGTTTTGTTTTAATCACGAAAGTCCTTCGTTGTCTGTCAAATTAGTTTTATATACGTGATACAATTTCCTCATTTTTCTATTTACTCAGTCGCTTAACAAAATTTTCTTGTGATGAATTCAGACCTGACGATGGTAGCTAGAAGCATATTCAAGTGTATTCTGGGGACTTCCCCTAACTGGCAAACGTCTGAGAGACGTAAAAATA
>NW_027965885.1:0-209 GCF_054177405.1 Leptonychotes weddellii
CATAGACTCTCACAGTTCGTCTTCCCCTCCGATTTCCTCCCCTTCATTTTTCTGTTCCTACTACCCTCTTTTTTTATTTTTAACATATACTGTATTATTTGTTTCAGAGGTACAGGTATGTGATTCATCAGTCTTACAAAATTCACAGCACTCACCATAGCACATACCCTCCCCAGTGTCTATCACCCAGCCACCCCCATGCCCCCCCC
>NW_027965886.1:0-209 GCF_054177405.1 Leptonychotes weddellii
TTAGCCTGGGGGTGGGTATTGAGGAGGGCACATTCTGCATGGAGCACTGGGTGTTATGCACAAACAATGAATCATGGAACACTTCATCTAAAACTAATGATGTAATGTATGGGGATTAACATAAGAATAATAAAAAAAAAAGAATAATGCTGCTATGAACATGTCTTCTGATGGAAATATGTACCGATTTCTCTTGAGAACAAACTTAG
>NW_027965887.1:0-209 GCF_054177405.1 Leptonychotes weddellii
CTCAACAGTTCTCTGTGAACTCAGAGAATTTATGTTTGTCTTCAGCACTGAAGAGTTCACGCATTTTTAAAGTTACCTGAAGGAACCAATACAGCCTGTAGCATCTGACATTAAATGTGCCTTTTCCCAGGGCGCCTGGGTGGCTCAGTTGGTTAAGCGACTGCCTTTGGCTCAGGTCATGATCCTGGAGTCCCGGGATCGAGTCCCGC
>NW_027965888.1:0-32127 GCF_054177405.1 Leptonychotes weddellii
AGTGCTCGTGTAGGAGAGACCGGGGAAAGGGTCCCATACGTGAAATGGAGCGAGAAACAGGCCGGTGCGGAAGGCCGCTCTCACCTCACCTCTTGCTGAGGAGGCCGGTACCATTGCCCCGTGTGTGCCTGCAGGCCTAAAGCCAAGCACCTAATTCGAAGGAACAAGTCTGTAGAGAATTCCTGCTTCAGCGAAAATAGGCCTTCCTGAGGCTGGAAGCCTTTTGCTGTGTGCATGCGTGAGAGCCCTGCAAGGGAGTCCCAAAACATTTTCCGTGTGAGACTCAGGCCCCGGGAGAAGGCAGAGCACGACTCCCCACTTGTTTCATTGTCTGCGGGAGGAAGCAGTTTTCCCTGCACTGTGGGTGAGAGCCTGGGGCTTGGTTCCATACGAAAACTCGATGGAGAAACAGTCCGGTGCAGAAGGAAGCTGTCAACTCACTCATCGTTTACAAGGCTAGTACCTTTGCCCCTTGTGTGCCTGCAGGCCTAAAGCCAAGCACCTAATTCGAAGGATCAAGTCTGTAGAGAATTCCTGCTTCAGCGAAAATAGCCTTCCTGAGGCTGGAAGCCTGTTGGTGTGTGCATGCGTGAGAGCACTGCAAGGGTGTCCCAAACATTTTCCGTGTGAGACTCAGGCCCCAGGAGAAGGCAGAGCACGACTCCCCACTTGTTTCATGGTCTGGGGGAGGAAGCAATTTACCCCGCACTGTGGGTGAGAGCCTGGGGCTGGGTTCCATATGAAAACTAGATGGAGAAAGAGGCCGGTGCAGAAGGAAGCTGTCAACTCACTCCTTGTTTATGAGGCTTGTACCGTTCCCCGTGTGTGCCTGAAGGCGTCAAGCCAAGCACCTTAGGCTAAGGAACAAGTCTGTAGAAAATTCCTGCTTCAGCAAAAATAGGCCTTCCTGATGCTGGAAGCATTTTGCTGTATGCATGCGTGAGAGCACTGCAAGGGAGTCCCAAAACATTTACCGTGTGAGACTCAGGCCCCGGAAGAAGGCAGTGCACGACTCCCCACTTGTTTCCTGGTCTGTGGGAGGTAGCACTTTACCCTGCACTGTGGGTGAGAGCCTGGGGACGCGTTCTTTATGAAAACTCGATGGAAAAACAGGCCGTTGCAGAAGGAAGCTGTCAACTCACTCCTTGTTTACGAGGCTAGTACCGTTGTCCCGTGTGTGCCTGCAGGCCTAAAGCCAAGCACCTATGTCGAAGGAACAAGCCTGTAGAGAATTCCTGCTTCAGCGAAAATAGGCCTTCCTGAGGCTGGAAGCCTTTTGCTGTTTGCATGCGTGAGAGCCCTGCAAGGGAGTCCCAAACATTTTCCGTGTGAGACTCAGGCCCCGGAAGAAGGCAGAGCACAACTCCACGCTTGTTTCATGCCCAGGAGGAGGAAGCAGTTTACCCTGCACTCTGGGTGAGAGCCTGGGTTCAGTCTCCATTTTGTAAAATCGGGGAAGAGACAGGCCAGTACAGAGGGCAGTTCTCAACTAACATCATCGTTATGGGGCCGATACCGATGCCCCGGGTGTGCCGTGCAGGCTTAAAGACAGCCACCTAACTCGAAGGAAAAACTCGGTAGAGAATGCGTGCTTCCCCTAAAACAGCTGCTCCTGAGGCTGGTAGTATTTGGTTGTGTGCGTGCGTGAGAGCACTGCAAGCCAGTCTCAAATATAATCCGAGGGGGCCTCAGGCCGCTGCAGAAGGCAGCACACAACGCCCCACTTGTTTCATGAAGCTAGCACTACGGCCCCACTTCTGCATGGGAGTCTAATCCCTTGCGTTCTACGTCGAAGAAACAACAGTGTACAGAAACCGTGCTTTGCTTACCGTCGACCTCTCTGTGGGAGGAAGCAGTATACTCTGCACTGTGGGTGAGAGCCTGGGGACGGGTTCCATACGTAAAGTCCGTGGAGAAACAGCCCGGTGCAGAAGGAAGCTGTCAACTCACTCCTTTTTTATGAGGCTAGTACCTTTGCCCCGTGTGTGCCTGTAGGCCTAAAGCCAGGCACCTACGTCGAAGGAACAAGTCTGTAGAGAATTCCTGCTTCAGCGAAAATAGGCCTTCCTGAGGCTGGAAGCATTTTGCTGTGTGCATGCGTGAGAGCACTACAAGGGAGTCCGGAGGCATTTTCTGAGTGAGACTCACGCCCTGGCAGAAGGCAGCACACGGCTCCCCACTTGTTTCATGAAGCTAGCACTGCGGCCTCACTTTCGCATGGAAGCCTAATCGCTAGCTTTCGAACTCGAAGAGACAACACGGTAGCGAAACCGTGCTTTAGCTACCATCCACCTCTCTGAGGGAGGAAGCAGTTTCCAGGCTACCGTGGGTGAGAGCCTGGGGAACGGGTTCCTCACGTCAAACCGGGGGAGAAGATGTCCGGGCCAGAAGGCACCTCTCGACTCAGCCATTGTTACCTGCAGCTACCCCTTACTGCTACATGTGTGCCTAGGAATGCTAAGGGCTCCACACTGATTTGGCAGGAAGAAGTCCATAAAGAATCCCAGCTTCAGCTCATTCGCCTCTCCACAGGGTGGCAGCATTTTCAACTCTGCTTCAGGGCAAACGTGGGGAGTGAGTCCCAGCAGAATTCCCAGGGAGAAATAAGCATGGGCAGAAGGCACCCGTCGACTCAACTCTTGTTTCGGGAACCTAGGTCGGCTCTCCCGCGTGTGCGTGGAGTCCTGAGGGCCGTCCACCCAACGCAAAGGAACAAAACTGTAGAGAACCCGTGCCTCAGCACAGATCGCCCTTCCTGAGCGTGAACTTCATCTCGTGTGTGTTTCTGTGAAAGCATGAGAAAAGAAATGTAAACGGAACCCGGAGTGAGAATCAGGCCTGTGAGGAAGGCTGCTGTCGACTCACCTCCTGTTTTGGAGATTAGCAGTGCTTTACCCTGTGTCCCTGGATGCCTAGTTACCTTTGTGCAGCAATAACCTAGCTTGTGTGTGGTACGATGTCCTACTGTGTTCCTGACTGATGCTCTTGCTTCGGTGATGTGAACCAAATGCTGTGGTCCCTTAGGCTAGATTTTGGGCACAATCATTGCTCAAGGCCACATTAGGATTATGGTTACTGTATGGGAACTGGAAGAGGTCAATCTCGTGGCAGTGTGGAGACTGCCTCAGTCGAGGGCGAGCTTTGGGAGAAGCGCATGGTTAGGGTTTGGTTTTATTAACTAGGCGCATGGTGGATCAATGGGCTGGATTTCACTGCATTATGCTATTGGGCCCACATTGGTGGTTCCTCGTGACATGAGTCCTTTCTGCATTCGTGGAGAATTTATAGTGCGGCCCACCTTATATCACAAATCCTGTTCTTGTTCAGGTGTAGAAATCGAAGCGACCCAGGCCAGTGTCATGGTCACGGTTAGGGTGAGAATCATGGAGATGGTAGGCAGGTTTCAGATGGCTCTATGGACAAGTGCCCTGAGGGGTGGCATGAAGGCAACATTAAACGGCTGAGCCTCTGGCTTCCCGTTGGTCCTCGGGTAGGTGCTGTATGTGTCCCTGATGTACAGTTTCTTCCTTAGAATTCTGGGCAGGAAGCAACAACATGCACCAGGGTGGAAAGAATCACACTTGCTTTTTTGAATCTTTCCTTATGAGCCTGCTGTTGCCCAGGAGCCCAAACTCCATTGCAGCCTCACTTAAAGGATTCGCGTCTTGTCACAGCCGCTACCAGGGTAAGTTTTGAGTTATAGGCTGGAGGACCTTAGGGGAATATTGCATGGCAGTGCAGTGTCCTGTCCTGCAGCAGACTGGAAGGCTAACATGAGGGCGAGACTCAGGCTTCGGGTTTATGCAGGGGAATGCTCACGGGTTCGCTGAGTTTCTGCTTCAAAACCTGATGGGCAGCTCCAGCCGAGGCTGCATGCTTCCCAGTCTCCTCCTGTGTTGCTACCTGATTACCATTGCTTAGGTGAGCCAAATCCAGTGCTTCCTCAAGGCTAGGTTTTAATCACTGTCAGCTCCCCAACCGTGGCTAGGATTAGTATTCGTGTCTGGATGCTGGAAGAGCTCTATCTGATGACACCCCAGAGACGGTCCCCGAAACCTGAGCCAACGGTGAACATCAGGTTGAAGCACAGGGGCAAGGCTTGGTCTCATGAACCGGGCCGTTGTGGTTCCCAGGGCAAGTGTTCGCCAGCATCGTCCTATGAGGCTCCACTGGTAGTTACCCGTGGCATGAGTTCTTTCTGCATTCCCGCACATTTATCCCATGTCCCCTTTGTGTTCCCATTCCGGTCATTCTTCAGACGTAGAATTTGGACTCAGGGAGGGAAAGAACCCTGCCCAAGGTAGGGTGAGAAGCCGGAGATGTTAGCACGGAAGAGATGGCATTGCGGAGATGTGCCCAGAGCCTCAGGGCAGTTCCGGGATAGCATTAGCGTGAGCATCCGAGTTCCAGTTTGACCGCACGGAGGTGCTCCTTGTGTTCCTGATATACAGTGTCTTCAATAGAAACGTGGTCTGCAGCAACATTCACCATCCATGTTGGCAAGTCGCAAGGTTTCTTCCTTTTTTTTGCAGTATCAGCCTGCTGTTGCTCCAGTGTCCAAAATTCACTGCAGCCTCACTAAAAGGCTCTGATTCTTGTCAGTTCCACTTCCAGGGACAGGTTTGAGTTAGAGGCTCGAGGACTTTACGGGATACTTACTTGCAATTTCACAGCCCCGTCTTGTAGCTGATCGGAGGCCTAGCATGACGGCGAGCCTCAAGCTTCGGATTTGGCCAGGGAAATGCTCAGTTGCTGCATTATAAGGTTGTTGTTGCTCCGGTGTCCTAATTCTATTGCAGCCTCAGTAAAATACTCTGGGTCTGGTCAGTGCCACATCCAGGGTTAGGTTTGAGTTATAGGCTCAAGGAATTTAGTGGATACTTACTTGCAATTTCACAACCCTGTCCTGTAGCTGATTGGAGGCCTAACAAGTACGTGAGCCTCAGGCTTCAGGTTTGGCCTTTGGAATGCTCAGTGTGTTTGTTGAGTTTCTGGCTTTTCTTTCCAAAAGCTGTTGTGCAGCAACAACCCAGCTTGCGTGTGGTACGATGTCCTACTGTGTTCCTGACTGATGCTCTGGGTTCGGTGATGTGTACCAAATGCTGTGCTCCCGTAGGCTGGTTTTCGGGCACAATCCTTACCTCATGCAAGTTTTGGATTATGGTTACTGCATTGGAGCTGGAAGTGTTCTAACTCGTGGCAGCGTGGAGACCTTCCCCAAGGCCTGAAGTGAGAGCAAGTTTTAGGGGGAAGCGCAGGGTTCGGGTTTGTTCTCATTAACTAGGTGCATGGTGGATCAATGGGCTGGGTTTCCCCCCATTACACTATTAGGCAAACCTTGGTGGTTCCCCGTGGCATGAGTCCTTTTTGCATTCGTGGAGATTTTGTACTGTGCCCCCCCTTGTATCACAAATCGTGTTCTTATTCAGGCATATAATCGAAGGATCGGAGGTCCAAGGTCATCGTAACGGTTAGGGTGAGAATCTGGGTGATGGTAGCTTACCTTTCGGATGGCTGTAAGGACAAGTTTCTTGAGGCGTGACATGAAAGCAACATTAAATCGCTGAGCATCTGGCTTCCTGTTTGTCTTCACGTATATGGTCTTTGTGTCCCATGTGTACAGTGTCTTCCTTAGAATCTTGGGCAGCAAGCAGCAACATGCACCAGGGTGAGAAGTCGCATAATTTCCTTTTTCAATCCTGACTTAGGAGCCAGCTGTTGCCCAGGTGTCCAAAATCCATTGCAGCCTCACTTAAAGGGTTCGCCCTTGAGTTCAGTGTTAGTTTAGCAACAGCAGTTTTCTTCCTGTTTGGCCCCAGGGAGATGCTTCTTGATTTCCTGATATATATTTTCTTCAAAAGAATCATGGTCAGCAGCAACATCCACCAGTGTGGCAGGAGTATGGGTTGCCCCTTTGTTCCTGCATTATAAGCCTGCTTTTGCTCATGTGTCCAAAATCCATTTTTGCCTCCTCAAAACGCTTCGAGACTAGTCAGTGCCACGTCCAGGGTTCACTTGATTTACACAGCCGAGGAACTTTGGGGACAAATGAATGGAAGGGCAGAGCTCTGTCCTGCAGTTCTGTGGAAAGCTAGCATGAAGTGGAGGCTCAGACTTCAGCTTTGGCCATGGGAATACTCACCGTTTTGCTGAATTATTGGTTCGAAACCTGATTGCAGCACCCGCCGTGGCTGCATGTGGCACGGTCTCCTACTGTGTTCCTGACTGATTCTCTCGCATCGGTTCCGTGAGTCAAATCCAGCGCTCCCTGTGGGCTAATTTTCTGCTTCCGTTATTTCCACAGCCAGGGCCCTGGAAGTGGTGTATCTGATGGCAGTGTGTAGACGAGCCCTATGGACTGTTAGTGATTTCACTCCAAATCATATAAGTTCTCCTCCAAATACGCACCCAGAATTGGGCGAAATCCCGAGAGATATCATGGAGCTTGGGGAGATTTCACTCAAAATTCCGCCAGTTTGCAACCATGCGTCCGAGACACAGAGTCCAAATCTGCAGACTTCGAATTTGGACTCAGGGCAGGAAAGAGCCCTGTCCAAGTGTAGGGTGAGAAGCTGGGAGATGGTATGCAGCTAAGAGATGGCAGGGCGGAGAAGTGCCCTGAGGGTCACGAGAGTTGAGGGCTAGCGTTAGCATGAACATCTGTGTTCCACTTTAGCCTCAGGTCTGCAGTCCTTGTGTTCTTGATGTATAGAGTCTGCAATAGAGTCATGGTCAGCAGCTACGTCCAAATGGGTAGCAACAGGCACGGTTTCCTTCTTTGTTCTTACCTGTTTAGCATGGCATTCCCCAGATAAGCAAATTCTCTGTAGCCTAACAGCTACTGTTTGGCTATTGTCAGGGCCACATTTAGTGCTAATGTTTGGTTTACAATCCTTATAATTTTCGGGGCCCATCCATTGCAGATCATACTTGTAGAGTAAGGGCTGAATGGAGTTCTGTCATTAAGGATAAGCTGAAGGCTTCGGGTTTGGCCAGAGCGATGCTCACTGTTTGGGTGAGATTTGTGTCAGATCTCACGAGATTTTGACTCTGAGCTTCGGAGGCATGGTTACAAAGTAGCCAGATTTTGCGTGAAATTTCCCCAGAGCTCCATGAGATCTCTTGAGATTTCATCCAAATCTGGCTATGATTTGGCTGCGATCTCATGAGATTTGGAGTGAAATCACACCAGAGCTCCATGTTTTCTCACGAGATTTCCACAAGACGGAGCAAGATTTGGATGTGAGCTCACGAGATTTGGAGTGAATCTCATGGAGCGTGGTGAGATCTCATGACATTTCCCACCAAGAAAGAGCGAGATTTCTTTGAGATCTCATGAGATTTGGAGCAAATTCTCGCCTGAGCTCTTTGAAATCTCACGTGCTTTCACCCAAGTCTGAGCATGAACTGGTTGAGATCTCACGAGATGGGGAGTGAAATCATTCAGGAGCTCAGTGATTTCTCTTGAGACTTTGAAAAGACGTAGGGGGATTTCGGTGAGATCTCAGGAGATGTGGGGTGAAATCTTACCCAAACTCTGTGAAAAGTTACGAGATTTTGCTGTTTGGGTGAGATTTGGGCAAGATGTAATGAGATTTAGACTACAAGGACTCGGAGGCATGGATGTGGCTCAGGGATTTGGAGTTAATCTTGCTCGAGTTCCGTGAGATCTCACGAGATTGTCCCCAAGAAGGAGTGAGATTTTGGTGAGAGCTCTCGAGATTTGGAGTGAAATCATGCCCAAGGTCCGTGAAATCACGAGATTTTGCCCATGTCTGGATGAGATTTGGGCATGATCTAACAAGATTTGTACTGCGAGGTCTCGGATGCTTGGATGTGTGCTCAGGGATTTGGAGTCAATCTCGCTCGAGTTCCGTGACATATCACGAGATTTAGAATGAAATCTCACCCAAACTCCTCAATGACAGGCCTCCATTCAGCCCTCACTCTACCAGTATGCTCTGCCATGGATGGGCCCCCAAAACTATAGGGACTATAAGCCAAATGCTAGCCTTAGATGTGGCCCTGGCCAAAGCCTAACCCTAGCTGTTAGGTGACAGTGGATTTGGCTATCCAGGGAATGCCATGCTAAACAGGCAAGAACAAAGAAGGAAACGGTGCAAGTTGCTACGCAGTTGGATGTAGCTGCTGACCATGATTCTAGTGCAGACACTCTACATCCGGAACACAAGAACCATCTCCCTGAGGCTAAACTGGAACATAGATGCTCACGCTAACACTAGCCCTCAACTCTCGTGACCCTCGGGGCACTTTTGCACACTGTCATCTCTTAGGTGCCTACCATCTCCTGGCTTCTCACTGTACCCTTGGACAGGGCTTTCTCCCGCGCTGGGTCCAAGTGCGAAGTGTGAAGAACGAAGGGAATAGGAACACAAGGGTATAAACAAGACAAATGTCCAAGAATGCAGAAACTGTCATGCTGCAGGTAACCACCACTGGGGGCTCATCCCATGATCCTGGAGAAACCATGGCACTCCATTCCATATGGGACCTAGTTCCTAAGACCCACCTTAACCGTGAGCTTCACACTAAGCACGTCTATACCTCAGTCCATAGGGCTCGTCTACACAATGCCATCGGATACACCACTTCCAGGGCCCTGGTTTTGGAAATGACGGAAGCAGAAAATTAGCCCACAGGGAGCGCTGGATTTGACTCAGGGAACCGATGTAAGAGAATCAGTCAGGAACACAGTAGGAGACTGTGCCACATGCAGCCACGGCGGTTCCTGCACATCAGGTTTCGAAACAGGAAGTCAGCAAAACGGTGAGCAATTCCCCTGGCCTAACCCGAAACCTGAGGCTCCTCCTCATGCTAGCTTTCCACAGAACTGCAGGACAGAGCTCTGCCCTTCCATTCAATTGTCCACGATGTTCCTTGGCCGTATACTTCAAGCCTGAACCCTGGATGTGGCACTGACCAGACCCGAAGCGTTTCAGTGATGCTACAATGGATTTTGGACATATGAGCAACAGCAGGCTTATAATGCAGGAACAAAGGAGGAAACCATACGACCTGCCACACTGGTGGATGTTGCTGCTGACCATGATTCCTTTGAGGAAATATATGTTAAGAATCAAGAAGCATCTCCCTGGGGCCAAACAGGAAGACAGCTGCTGTTGCTAAAGTAACACTGATCTCATGTAACCCTTGGGGCAATTCCACGCATTGATATCGCTTAGGTGCTTACCATCCCCCGGCTGCTCACGCTACCTTCATCAAGGATCTTTCCCTACCTGGGTCCAAATTCTACGTCTGAAGAACGACGGGAATAGGAACACAAAGGGGACACAGGATAAATGTGCAGGAATGCAGAAAGAACTCATGCCACGGGTAACAATGAGTGGGGCCGAATAGAACGATGGTGGTGAACACCTGCCCTGGCACCCACAATGGCCTGGTTAATGAGACCAAGCCTTGCCCATGCACTTAAACCTGATGCTCACCGTCAGCTCAGGTTTCAGGGACTGTCTCTGCAATGTCATCGGATAGAGCCCTTCCAGCTTCCAGACACGAATACTAACCCTAGCTGTGGTTGAGGAGCTGACAGGGATTGTAACCTAGACATGAGGGAGCTCTGGATCTGGCTCATCTAGAGCAATGGTATTCAGTTAGCAACACAGTAGGAGAGAGGGCCCCAAGCAGCCTCAGCTGGAGCTGCCCATCAGGTTTTGAAGCAGAAACTCAGCGAACCAGTGAGCATTCCCGTGCACAAACCCGAGGTCTGCGGCTCGCCCTCGTGTTAGCCTTCCAGTCAGGTGCAGGAGAGGGCATTGCACTTCCATGCAATTATCCCCTAAGGTCTTCAGACCTATAACTCAAACCTTACGCTGGATGTGACACTGACAAGACCCGAACCCTTTAAGTGAGGCTGCAGTGGATTTTGGACACCTGGGCAACTGCAGGCTCATAAGACAAGATTCAAAAAGGAAACTGTGCGACTTCCCACCCTGGTGCATGTTGCTGCTTGTTGCCCAGGATTCTAGGGAAGACACTGTACATCAGAGCCACAAAGATCACCTAAACGAGAACCAACGGGAAGCAAGATGTTCAACCCTTTAATGTTGCCTTCAAGTCATCCCTCAGGACACTTGTCCGTACAGCCATCTGAAACGTGCCTACCATCTCCATGATTCTCACCCTATCCGTTACCATGACACTGGCCCTCCATCGCTTCGAATTCTAGGCCTGAACAAGAACAGGATTTGTGATACAAGGTGGGGCACAGTACAAATTCTCCACGAATGCAGAAAGCTCTCATGCCATGGGTAACCACCAACGTGGGCCTAATAGCACAATGCGGGGAAAACCAGCCCTTTGATCCACCATTCGCCTAGCTGATGAGACCAAACCCTAACCCAGTGCTTCCCCCTAAAGCTCGCCCTCAACTCAGGCCTTTGGGCAGGTCTCCACACTGCCACGAGATAGACCCCTTCCAGCTCCCATACAGTAACCATAATACTACCTTGCCTGAGGCAATGACTTTGCATGAAAACTAGCCTGAGGGAGCACAGCATTTGGTTCACATCACCGATGCTAGAGAATCAGTCAGAATCGCAATAGGACACAGTACCATACGCAAGCTTGGTCATTGCTGCACAACAGCTTTGGGAGAGAAAAGCCAGAAACTCAGCAAAAACACTGAGCACTCCCCTGGCCAAACCTGAAGGCTGAGGCTCACCCTCCTGTTACGCCTCCAATCAGCTGCAGGACATGGCTGTGAACTTCCAAGCAATTATCCCCTACAGACCTTGGGCCTATAACTCAAACCTTACCTTGGATGTGGCACTGACAAGACCGAGAGCCTTTCAGTGAGGCTGCAATGGATTTAGGACACAGGAGCAAGAGCAAGCTTATAATGCAAGAAAAAGGAAGAAACCTTGCCACTTGCCAACATGGTGGATGTTGCTGCTGATCATGATTCTATTGAAGACACTATATATCAGGAACAAAAGGAGCACCTCCATGAGTTCAAACTGGAACTCGGATGCTCATGCTAATGCTAGCCCTGAACTGTCCTGAGGCTCGGGGCACTTCTCCACGATGCCATCTCTTCCGTGCTAAACATCTCCCACCTTCTCACCCTACCTTGGGCATGGCTGTCTCCCCCCTGGGTCCAAATTCTAAGTCTCAAGAATGACAGGAATTGGATTCCAGCGGGACACAAGACAAATGTCCAGGAATGTAGAAAGGACTCATGCCTCGGGTAAGCACAAGGGGAAGGGGGGTCTAATAGCATGATGCCTGTGAACACCTGCCCTGGGATCCAAAGCGGCCTGATTAATGAGACCAAACCCTGACCCTGCACTTTACCCTAATGCTCAACATCTTCTCAGGCTTCAGGGATCATCAACACAGTGTCATCAGATTGACAGCATCCTGCCTATAGTCCCTAACACAAAACCTAGCTCTAGCTGGGGAACTGTCAGTGATTGAAACCTAGCTCTGAGGGAGCGCTGATTTGGGTCACCTGAGCAATGAGAGAGATTCAGTCAGGAACGCAGTAGGACACCGTACCACATGCAAGCACGGTTGTTGCTGCACAACAGCTTTTGGAGAGAAAAACTGGAAACTCAACCAAAAGAGTGAGTAAACCGCTGACCAAACAGGAAACATTAGGCTTACCCTACATGACAGACCACCATTCAGCCCTCACTCTACAAGTATGCTCTGCCATGGATGGGACCCCAAAACTATAGGGACTATAAGCCAAACACTAGCCCTAGATGTGGCCCTGGCCAAAGCCTAACCCTAGCTGTTAGGTGACAGTGGATTTGGTTACTGGGGAATGCCATGCTAAACAGGCAAGAACAAAGAAGGAAACTGTGCCTGTTGCTACCCAGTTGGATGTAGCTGCTGACCATGATTCTAGTACAGACACTATACACCAGGAACACAAGGACCCCTGAGGCTAAACTAGAACACAGATCCTCAATGAAACACTAGCCCTTAACTCTCGTGACCCTTGGGGCACTTCCCCGTGCTGCTATCTCCTAGGTGCATACCATCACCTGCCTTTTCACCCTACCCTTAGACAGGGCTCTTTCCCTCCCTGGGTCCAAATTCAAAATCTGAAGATTTGGACTTGTCTCGGAGGCATGGTTGCAAACTGGCGGGATTTTGAGTGAAATCTCCCTGGAGCTCCATGAGATCTCTCGGGATTTCGTCCAAGCCTGGCTGAGATTTGGATGAGATCTTAGAGGATTTGGAGTGAAATCACACCTGAGCTCCATAATTTCTCATGAGATTTCAAAAAGGCGAAGAGAGATTTGGATGTGAGCTCATGAGATTTGGAGGGAAATCTCATCGAGATCCGAGAGACCTCATGAGATTTTGCCAAGAAGGAGTGAGATTTCAGTGAGAGCTCTCGAGATTTGCAGTAAAATCATGCCCGAGCAACATTAAACATCACGAGATTTTGCCCACGTCTGGACGAGATATGTGCGTGAATCTCAGGAGATTTAGACCGTGAGGTCTAGGAGGCTCGCATGCGTGCTCAAGGATTTGGAGTCAAATTCACTGGACTTCCGTTACCTCTCACGGGATTTAGAATGAAATCTAATCAAGCGCTTTGAGATCTAATGACATTTCCCCCCAAGAAAGAGCAGAATTTTGGTGCGATCATACAATATTTGGAGAGAAATCTCGCGCGGAACTGTATGAAATCTAAAGAGATTTCATGCCAATCTGGGCGAGACTTGGTTGAGAGCTCACGAGATTTCGACTCTGGGTCTTGGAGGCACGGTTGCAAACTAGTGGAATTTGGGATGAAATCTGCCCAGAGCTCCGAGAGATCTTTTGGTGTTTTGCCCAAATCTGGGTGTGATTTGGGGGCGATCTCATGTGATTTGGAGAAGTGAAGTAAAATCACACCCTAGCTCCATGCTTTCTCATGAGATTACCAAAAGACGGAGCGAGATTTGGATGTGAGCTCACGATTTGGAGTGAAATATCGCCTGAGGTGCGTGAAATATCACGAGATTTCATGCCAATCAGGGCGAGATTTGTTTGAGAGCTCACCAGATTTCGACTCTGGGTCTTGGAGGCATGGTTGCAAACTGGTGGGATTTGGGGTCAAATCTCCCCAGGCTGCATGAGATCTCTCGAGATTTCCTCCAACTCTGGGTCTGATTTGGGTGAGGTCTCATGAGGTTTGGAGTGAAACCACACTGGAGCTCCATGCTCTCTCAACAGATTTCTACAAGTCAGAGCAAGATTTGGGTGCAAGCTCATGAGATTTGGAATGAAATCTCGTCGAGTTCCCTGAGATCTCAGGACATTTGACCAAAGAAGGAGCAAGATTCCGATGAGAGCTCATGTGATTTGGAGTGAAATCTCGCCCAAACTCCGTGAAATTAATCAAGATGTTTCCCAAGTTTGGGTGAGATTTGGACGTGATCTCTCGAATTTTGGACTGGGAGGTCTTAGAGGTTTGGATGAGGCTCAGGGATTCGGAGTTAATCTCACTCAAGCTCCGTGAAATCTCACGAGATTTGGAGTGAGATTTCACCTGAACTCCATGAAATCACATGAGATTTCACCCAAGTCAGGGCAAGAATTTGGTGAGATCTCATGAGATTTCGACTCTGAGTATCGGAGGCATGGTTGCAACCTGGCAGAATTTGGGGTGAAATCTGCCCAGAGCTCCGAGACATCTCTTGGTGTTTTGCCCAAATCTGGGTGTGATTCGGGGCCATCTCATGAGATTTGGAGATATGGAGTGAAATCACACCCGAGTGCCATGCTTTCTCATGAGATTACCAAAAGACGGAGCGAGATTTGGATGTGAGCTCACAAGATTTGGAGTGAAATCTCGCACAAGGTCCTTGAAATCTCATGAGATTTCACACCAATCTGGCCAAGATTTGGTCGAGAGCTCACGAGATTTCAACTCTGGGTCTTGGAGGCATGGTTGCAAACTGGTAGGATTTGGGGTCAAATCTCCCCAGGCGGCATGAGATCTCTCGAGATTTCCCCCAACTCTGGGTCTGATTTGGGTGAGGTCTCATGAGATTTGGAGTGAAACCACACCGGAGCTCCATGCTTTCTCACCAGATTTCCACAAGATGGAGTGAGATTTGGAGGTGAGCCCACAAGATTTGGAGTGAAATCTCGTTGAGCTCGTGAGGTCTCATGGGATTTCACCCAAGAAAGAGCAAGATTTCAGGGAGGGCTGGAGATTTGGAGTGAAATCATGCCTGAGCTCCGTGAAACATCACGAGTTTTTGCCCACGTCAGGACGAGATTTGGGCGTGATCTCACGAGATTTGGACTGCCAGGTCTCAGAGGTTTGGATGCGTGCCCAGGGACGAGGAGTCAATCTCCTGGGAGGACCATGACATCTCACGAGATTTGGAATGAAATCTCACCCAAACTCCATGAAATCACATGAGATTTCGCCAAAGTGCGGGCGAGATTTGGGTGAGGTCTCACGAGATTTGGACTCTGCGTCTCGGAGGCGTGATGGCAAGGTGGGAGGATTTTGTGCGAAATCTCCCCTGAGCTCTGAGAGATGTCTCGGGGTTTGGCCCACGTCTGGGCAAGATTTGGGTGAGACCTCACGAGACTTGCACTGTGTGGTCTTGGTATTGGAGGCTTGGATGCTCCTTCAGGGTTTGGGTTGAATCTCGATGGAACCTTGTGTGATCTCACGTGATTACGCCCTGGAAGGGTGAGATTTGGCTGAGATCACATGAGATTTGGTGTACAATCATGTCCGACTCCTAGATTTCTCATGAGATTTTGGAAAGACGTTGCGGCATTTGAATGCGAGCTCACGAGTTTTGGAGGGAAATCTCGTGATAGCCATGAGATTACATGAGATTTGAAAAAAAAATAACGGAGTGAGATTTGCGTGAGATGTCATGAGATTTGGAGTGCAATCACACCTGAGCTCCATGCTTTCTCACTAGATTACTACAAGTCGAAGGGAGATTTAGGTGGAAGCTCACGAGATTTGGAATGATATCTCATCGAGTTCCGTGATATCTCATGACATGTCGCAAAAGTTGGAGCGAGGTTTCGATGAGATCCCATGTGATTTGGAGTGAAATCTTGCTCAAACTCCGTGAAATTAATCGAGACGTTTCCCAAGACTGGGTGATGCTTGGACCTGATCTCTCCTACTTTGGACTGGGAGGTCTCGGAGGTTTGGACGGCTCAGGGATTCAGAGTTAGTCTCTCTCGAGCTCCGTGAGATCTCACGAGATTTGGGGTGAAATCTCACCTGAACTCCATGAAATCTCGTGAGATTCCACCCAAGCTGGGGCGAGATTTGGGTGAGATCTCAAGAGATTTGGGGTGCAATCATGTCCGCCTCCGGGATTTCTCAAGAGTTTTCGAGAAGACAGTGCAGAATTTGGATGCGAGCTCACGACTTTTAGAGGGAAATTTCGTAATTTCCATGAGATTACATGAGATTTAAAAAAAAAAAATATGGAGATTTGCGTGAGATGTCCTGAGAATTGGAGTGCAATCACACCCGAGCTCCATGCTCTCTCACGAGATTTCGACAAGTCGGAGTGAGATTTGGGTGCCAGCTCACGAGATTTGGAATGAAATCTCGTTGAGTTCCGTGATATCTCACGACATTTCTCCAAAGAAGGAGCGAGATTTCGATGAGATCCCATGTGATTTGGAGTGAAGTCTCGCCCAAACTCCGGGAAATTAATTGAGATGTTTCCCATGTCTGGGTGAGATTTGGACGTGATCTCTCGCATTTTGGACTGGGAGGTCTCGGAAGTTTGGATGGCGCTCAGGGATACGGAGTTAACCTCTCTCGAGCTCCGTGAGATCTCATGAGATTTGGAGTGACGTCTCGCCCGAACTCCATGAAATCTCACGAGATTTCACCCAAGTCTGGGTGAGATCTGGGTGAGATCTCACGAGATTTCGACTCTGAGTCTCGGAGGCATGGTTGCCACCTGGCAGGATTTGGGGTGAAATCTGCCCAGAGCTCCGAGACATCTCTTGGTGTTTTGCTCAAATCTGGCTGGGATTCGGGACCATCTCATGAGATTTGGAGATGTGGAGTGAAATCACACCCGAGCTCCATGCTTTCTCATGAGATTACCACAAGATCGAGTGAGCTTTGGATGTGAGCTCACATAATATGGAGTGAAATCTCGCCGGAGGTCCGTGAAATCTCACGAAATTTCACGCCAATCTGGGTGAGATTTCATCGAGAGCTCATGAGATTTCGAATCTGGGTCTTGGAGGCATGGTTGCAAACTGGTGGGATTTGGGGTCAAATCTCCCCAGGCTGCATGAGATCTCTTGGGATTTCCCCCAATTCTGGGTTTGATTTGGGTGCAGTCTCATGAGGTTTGGAGTGAAACCACACCGGAGCTCCATGCTCTCTCACGAGATTTCCACAAAACGGAGCAAGATTTGGAGGTGAGCCCACGAGATTTGGAGTGAAATCTCATTGAGCTCGTGAGATCTCATGGGATTTCACCCAAGAAGGAGTGAGATTTCAGGGAGGGCTGGAGATTTGGAGTGAAATCATGCCTGAGCTCCGTGAAACATCACGAGTTTTTGCCCACGTCAGGACGAGATTTGGGCGTGATCTCACGAGATTTGGACTGCGAGGTCTCGGAGGTTTGGATGCATGCCCAAGGACGAGGGGTCAATCTCCCGGGAGGACCGTGACATCTCACGAGATTTGGAATGAAATCCCACCCAAACTCCACAAAATCTCATGAGATTTTGCCTGAGTCCTGGCGAGATTTGGGCGAGGTCTCATGAGATTTGTACTCTGTGTCTCAGAGGCATGGTGGCAAGGTGGCAGGATTTTGTGCAAAATCTCCACTGAGCTCTGAGAGATCTCTCGGGGCTTGGCCCAAGTCTGGGCAAGAGTTGGGCATGATCTCACGAGATTTGGACTGTGTGGTCTTGGTCTTGGATGCTTGGATGCTCGATCAGGGTTTGGGTTGAATCTCAATGGAACCTTGTGTGTTCTCATGTGATTTCGCCCTGGAAGGGCGAGATTTGGCTGAGATCACACGAGATTTGGGGTACAATCATGTCTGACTCCGAGATTTCTCATGAGTTTTCAAAAAGACAGTGTGGCATTTGGATGTGAGCTCATGAGTTTTAGAGGGAAATCTCATGATATCCATGAGATTACATGAGAGTTGAAAAAAAAAACGGAGGGAGATATGTGTGAGATATCATGAGATTTGGACTCAAATCACACCTGAGCTCCATGCTCTCTCAAGAGATTTCTACAAGTCGGAGCGAGAATTGGATGCAAGCTCATGAGATTTGGAATGAAATCCCATCAAGTTCCGGGAGATCTCACCATATTTCGCCAAAGAAGGAGCGAGATATCGATGAGATCACGTGATTTGTAGTGAAATCTTTTCCAAACTCCGTGAAATTAATCGAGATCTTTCCCACATCCTAGTGAGATTGTGACGTGCTGTCTCACGTTTTAGACTGGGAAGTCTCAGAAGCTTGAATGCGGCTCAGGGATTTGGAGTTAATCTCTCTTGAGTTCAGTGAGATCTCACGAGATTTGGAGTGAAATCTCGCCTGAACTCCATGAAATCTCAGAAGATTTCGCCTGACCTTGGCGAGATTTAGGCGAGGTCTCATGAGATTTGGATTCTGCCTCTCGGAGGTATGATGGCAAGGTGGCAGGATTTTGTGTCAAATCTTCACCAAGCTCTTAGAGATCTCTCCTGGGTTTGCCCAAGTCTGGGCAAGATTGGGGTGAGTTCTCACAGGATTTGGACTGTGTGGTCTTGGAGGCTTGGATGCTCCTTCTGGGTTTTGGTTGAATCTTGCTTGAACCTTGTGTGATCTCACGTGATTTCTCCCTAGAAAGGTGACATTTGCCTGAGATCTAACGAGATTTGGAGTGCAATCATGTCTGATTCCATGATTACTCATGCGATTTCGAAAAGACAGAGTGGCATTTGTGTGCGAGCTCACGAGTTTTAGAATGAAATCTCGTGGTATCCGTGAGATTACATGATATTTGAAAAAAATGGAGTGAGCTTTGCATGAGATGCCATGAGATGTGGAGTGAAATCACACCCAAGCTCCATGGTTTTTCACGAGATTTCTCATTTCTCACAAGTTGGAGCCAGAATTGGATGCAAGCTCACAAGTTTTGGAATGAAATCTCGTCGAGTTCCTGGAGATCTCACGACATTTTGCCAAAGAAGGAGTGAGATTTTGATGAGATCACATGTGATTTGGAGTGAAATCTCGCCCAAACTCCGTGAAATTAATTGAAATCTTTCCCAAGTGTGGGTGAGTTTCAGCCCCGCTCTCTCACATTTTTGACTGGGAGGTGTCCGAGGCCTGGATGTGGCTCAGGGATTTGGAGTTAATCTTTCTCGAGTTCCATGAGATCTCATGAGATTTGGAGTGAAATCTCACCCAAGCGCCATGAGATCTCATGAGATTTTTCCCATGTCCGTGTGAGATTTGGACAAAGTCTCACAAGATTTGGACTCTGAGTCTCGGAGGCATGATGGCAAGGTGGCAGGATTTTGTATCAAATCTCCACTGAGCTCTGAGAGATCTATTGGGGGTTTTGCCCAAGTCTGGGCGAGATTTGGGCGAGATCTCCTGGGATTTGGACTGTGTGGTCTTGGAGGATTGGACCCTCTGTCTGGGTTTTGGTTGAATCTTGCTTGAACCTTGTGTGATCTCACGTGAATTTGCCCTAGAAGGGCGACATTTGGCTGAGGTCACATGAGATTTGGAGTGCAATCATGTCCGATTCCATGATTTCTCATGCGATTTTGAAAAGAAGGAGTGGCATTTGGTTGCGAGCGCACGAGTTTTAGAATGAAATCTCATGATATCCGTGGGATTACATGAGATTTAAAAAAAAAAAAACGGAGGGAGATTTGCATGAGATGTCATGAGATTTGGAGTGAAATCACACACGTGCTCCATGCTCTCTCAAGAGATTTCTACAAGTCGGAGTGATATTTGGATGCAAGCTCACGAGATTTGCAATGAATTCTCATCGAGTTCCATGAGAGCTCACATTTCAGCAAAGAAGGAGTGAGATTTCGATGAGATCACATGTGATATGGAGTGAAATCTCGCCCTAACTCTGTGAAATTAATGGAGATTTTTCCCATGTCTGGGCGAGATTTGGACGTGCTCTCTCACATTTTGGGCTGGGAGATCTCGGAGGCTTGGATGCGGTTCAGGGATTTGGAGTTAATCTCTCTCGAGTTCCATGAGATCTCACGAGATTTGGAGTGAAATCTCACCCGAGCTCCATGAAATCTCACGAGATTTCACCCAAGTCTAGGAGAGATTTGGTGATATGTTACGAGATTTCGACTCTGAGACTTGGAGGCATGCTTGCAAAGTGGCCGGATTTTGTGTGAACTTTCCCCAGAGCTCCGTGAAATCTCTTGAGATTTCATCCAAATCTGGCTGTGATTTGGCTTTGATATCATGAGATTTTGAGTGAAATCACACCAGAGCTCCATGTTTTCTCACGAGATTTCCACAGGACCGAAGGAGATTTGGATGTGAGCTCACGAGATTTGGAGTGAAATCTCGTGGAGCACAGTGAGATCTCATGACATTTCCCACCAAGAAAGAGCGAGATTTCTTTGAGATCTCATGAGATTTGGAATGAAATCTCTCCCGAGCTCTTTGAGATCTCACGTGCTTTCACCCCAGTATAAACACAAATTGGTTGAGATGTCACAAGATGGGGAGTGAAATCATTCAGGAGCTCAATGATTTTGGTTGAGACTTTGAAAAGATGGAGGGGGATTTCGGTGAGATCTCAGGAGATATGGAGTGAAATCTCTGGGAAAAGTCACGAGATTTTGTTGTTTGGGTGAGATTTGGGCATGATGTCACGAGATTTAGACTGCAAGGACTGGGAGGCATGGATGCGGCTCAGGGATTTGGAGTTAATCTCTCTCGAGTTCTGTGAGATCTCACGAGATTTGGAGTGAAATCTCGCCCAAGCTCCATGAAATCTCACGAGATTTCACCCGAGTCCGGGTGAGATTTGGGCGAAGTCTCACCAGATTTGGACTCTGAGTCTCAGAGGCATGATGGCAAAGTGGCAGGATTTTGTGTCAAATCTCCACCAAGCTCTGAGAGATCTCTCGGGGGTTTTGCCCAAGTCTGGGTGAGATTTGGGTGAGATCTTCCGGGATTTGGACCGTGTAGTCTTGGAGGATTGGATGCTCCGTCTGGGTTTTGCTTGAATCTTGCTTGAACCTTGTGTGATCTCACATGATTTCACCCTAGAAGGGCGACATTTGGCTGAGGTCACACGAGATTTGGAGTGCAATCATGTCCGACTGTAGGATTTCTCATTTGATTTGGAAAAGACAGAGCAGCATTTGGTTGCAAGCTCATGAGTTTTAGAATGAAATCTCGTGATATCCGTGAGATTACATGAGATTTGAAAAAAAAAGGGAGGGGGAGATTTGCGTGAGATGTCATGAGATTTGGAGTGAAATCACACCCAAGCTCCATGCTCTCTCACGAGATTTCTACAAGTTGGGAGTGAGACTTGGATGCAAGCTCACAAGATTTGCAGTAAAATCTCATCAAGTTCCGTGAGGTCTCACGACATTTTGCCAAAGAAGGAGCGAGATTTTGATGAGATCACATGTGATTTGGAGTGAAATCTCGGCCAAACTCTGAAATTAATCGAGATGTTTCCCAAGTCTGGGTGAGATTTGGACGTGCTCTCTTGCATTTTGGACTGGGAGATCTCAGAGGCTTGGATGCGGTTCAGGGATTTGGAGTTAATCTCTCTCGAGTTCCATGAGATCTCATGAGATTTGGAGTGAAATCTCGCCCGAACTCCATGAAATCTCATGAGATTTCGCCTCAGTCTGGGTGAGATTTTGGTGATATGTTACGAGATTTCGACTCTGAGACTTGGAGGCATGCTTGCAAAGTGGCCAGATTCTGCATGAAATTTCCCCGGAGCTCCGTGAGATCTCTTGAGATTTCATCCAAATCTGGCTGTGATTTGGCTTTGATATCATGAGATTTTGAGTGAAATCACACCAGAGCTCCATGGTTTCTCAGGAGATTTCCACAAGACGGAATGAGATTTGGATGTGAGGTCACGAGATTTGGAGTGAAATCTCGTGGAGCACGGTGAGATCTTATGACATTTCCCACCAAGAAAAAGCGAGATTTCCTTGAGATCTCATGACATTTGGAGTGAAGTCTCGTCTGAGCTCTTTGAAATCTCACATCCTTTCGCCCCAGTCTGAGCATGAATTGGTTGAGATCTCACGAGATGGGGAGTGAAATCATTCAGGAGCTCAATGATTTCTCTTGAGACTTTGAAAAGACGTAGGGGCATTTCAGTGAGATCTCAGGGGATGTGGAGTGAAACCTCACCCAAACTCTGTGAAAAGTCATGAGATATTGCTGTTTGGGTGAGATTTGGGCATGATGTCACAAGATTTAGACTGCGAGGACTCGGAGGCATGGATGCGGCTCAGGGATTTGGAGTTAATCTCGCTCGGGTTCTGTGAGATCTCACGAGATTGTCCCCAAGAAGGAGTGAGATTTTGGTGAGAGCTCTCGAGATTTGGAGTGAAATCATGCCCGAGGTCCGTGAAACATCACAAGATTTTGCCCACGTCTGGATGAGATTTGAGCATGATCTGACAAGATTTGTACTGCAAGGTCTCGGATGCTTTCCTGACTTGTTAATTTTAGCCATTCTGACTGGTGTGAGGTGGTATCTCATTGAGGTTTTGATTTGGATTTCCCTGATGCCGAGCTATGTTGAGCACTTTTTCATGTGTCTGTTGGCCATTTGGATGTCTTCTTTGGAAAAATGTCTGTTCATGTCTTCTGCCCATTTCTTGATTGGATTCTTTGTTCTTTGGGTGTTGAGTTTGATAAGTTCTTTATAGATTTCGGATACTAGCCCTTTATCTGATATGTCATTTGCAAATATCTTCTCCCACTCTGTCAGTTGTCTTTTGGTTTTGTTGACTGTTTCTTTTGCTGTGCAAAAGCTTTTCACCACAGTCTTTCTCACAAGTGCAAAGTGGTATCTCACTGTGGTTTCATTTGCAGTTTCCTAATGATTAGTGATGGTGAGTACATTTTCATGTACCTGTTGGCCATCTGAATGTCTTCTTGGGAAAAATATATATTCAGGTCCTTTGTGTATTTTTTTAAATCAGTCTATTTTTGTTTTTTGGGTTTTGTTTTGTTGTGTTGTGTTGTGTTATTGATTGTACGAGTTCTTTATATATTTTGGATATTAACTCCTTATTAGATGTATAGTTTACAAATACTTTCTCCCATTCCGTAGGTTGCCTTTCATTTTGTGGACAGTTTATTTTTTCATGCAGAAGCTTTTTAGTTTGATTGGCCCCATATGTTTATTTTTGCTTTTTTTATTTTATTTTTTTGGCCTGTCCTTTTGGTGTCATAGCCAAAAAAAAATCATTGCAAAGACCAGTACCTAGGAATTTTTTCCCCTATCTTTTGTTTTGGGAGTTTTATGGTATGAGGATTCATGTTTAAGTCTTTAATCCATTTTGTAAGTGGTGTAAGATAAGGGTCTGGTTTCATTCTTTTGAATGTGGATATGCAGTTTACCCAACATATTTACTAAAGAAACTATAATGCTAAGCAATGTGGATACAACAGTAAATTTTTTTTTTTTTTTTTTTTTTGGACAATTCTGGCATCCTCTGTTGAATAGGGATGGAGGAAAGAATACTTTCAGGGTTTGGCTAGAGAGTTAATGTTTTATATTTCTATACCTCACTTGTATTCTGGACTCACTAGACAAAATTCACATAGTTCATTCTGGTTCTTAATATTGATATTAGTGCTTCCTTAAATCAATGTTTCATACATTTAACCAATTAACCTTTGCTTTTCAAAATAGAAGCCAAATACTAAAAATATCATCACTATGATAATTTCCTGTAAATTGGATTTTCATATTCTCCACCTGCTGATTTAAGTTATTATAAGCCAATACTTAATGAAAAGAATTCCAGTAGAATAAAGTAATTGGCAAATAAATGAAGAATATAGTTCTTGTATTGTTTATGAAAGGAATGCTTCAATGCCCAGTGTGTTTGTATAGAACTCTACACTTTGAGTATAAACACACAGTCATAATATTAGGAGCTAGTTGGACAATTAGGTAGTCAGGGCCAGAGTTCCCAACAAAAACAAAGAAAACAGGGAGCTGGGACAGCTAAGACAAAACCGCACTAGCATCCTGTTTTACAGCTTAGATGAAACCACAATAGCATCCTGTCTAGCAGCCTCTGCAGAAGCGACTTTTACAAAACATCTTGAGACAAAACAACCATAAAACACTGGTCACTATCACAAATTGAGGCAGTTAGTCTTGAAATGTCAGCCCAAAAGACCATCAGCACATGAACAATAACCCGATAGGTACAGGTGTACATGATCAAAATCCTAATTGGCACACCTTAGCAGCCTATCCAGAGGGCCTACACTCTGGTTACTTAAAATAGTTCTGCAAAAGAGCTTATAAAAACCCCTAGATTTGAATGCCAAAAGAGCAACCCTCTCAGGTCCCCTCCCTCTACAGGAGCTTTGTACTATTGCTCAATAAACTTTGCCTTGCTGCCCACCAATCTTTGTCTGGTCTACCTCTTCATTCTTTGAAGTGGTGTGACCAAGAACTGTGGGCACTAAGGGAACAGAAATCCTGTAACAATCATTGGAATTTCAAGTTCCAACTTTCAAAGATTTTAAAACAATAATACACCTTTCCTCCCCTTTCAATTATCTAAAATGTCACTTAACTCTCACTTAGTGTTAGCAACAGTAGTTTAGATCTGTTCACTGCTTTCTCTATCTACATGGGAAGTAAGACATTTTTGTAACTTATCAATTTGGGGATATCTATAGAGCCCCAGAAGGAAAGCAATATTAGCCTAAACAAGGAATATCTATCTAACCTACTTTTCTTTCTTCCTTTGAATCCCAGCAGCTATGTATTAAGTTCCTTCTCTTAGAAAAAAAGGTTATATACCCAATTTATATGCCTTATCTTTCCTATTTTATGACTTTTTTACTTATGAAAATTAATAATGTGATTTTATCAAATGGATCATGCTGAAAATTCTTCACTCTTTTTTTTTCTGCCCATCACATACACTTTATTATCTCCAATGTGTCTAGTAATCTTCTTCTGATTCTCTTACACAAAGAATGGTGAATGCAGCCCACACTGTAGTCATACTTTCAGAAAGATTACTTTTAAGTGATAATTGTAATGCCATCTATTCTCTTCATTTCTCCTTTAAGAAGTGTCTGATTTCCTAGAGTTAATAACCTGACTCTCTATTCTACACATACACACACATACATGTGTACACATAATACACCCATGTGCACACATATACATGACCCTTTACCTTAAGATTTAAATAATAAAGTATAAAGACATCAATCAAATGCTTGGTGCTTAATGTCAGGTATAGGTGGATACTCCTATTTTAGTTCACATATTTCTCCTAACCATCCATGACAATGCACCCATAAACACTCTCACCCCAGATTAATAAATGCACTTAAAAATTTTTTAAATCACCCTTCCCTAATCTTATAACCATATTCTCATTTACTTGTTTCAACAGAACTTTAGGATTAAATGACTGCATGACATTTTTCTGTAGTCCTAGTATCAAATAATTCTTATTGTTAAATTTCCTTCATTGCAATTTGTAACCATTTCACTTCTTCCAATATTCCTACAGCAATCACTCAAATTCCTAGAGTTACTGCCATCTTCCTTTACAACTAGCTACCACAAATATTATATTCACAAATTTCCCTGCTTTTAATTACAGTACACAACTTGGCAATATATAGAGAAGCCAAGCCAAAAAACAAACAAACAAAAAAACCTATTGCATGTTACATTAAACGATTCTCCTTTAATGCCATCCACTTCTGTGTAAAATATCATAGCAAAACCCACTAAGTCTTAATGAAACATGTAAGATTTTTAATATTAGGATAACCATATTAAAACTTTCTGTTTCTATACCTCTAGAAGGAAAAACAAATATCCTCTAGCTTCTATATAATAAATTATAGTATGATATCATTGAATAGTTGGTATTTACTAGTTATGTATTATGATAAGAACTTCACACACATTTACTTATAACGTTCACACTGATTTTATGGGGTACTTTATATTATCTACTCCATTTCCATATGACATAACCAATCTTTATGGAGGTTAATTAACTCGTCTGAATTCACCCAGGTTTGGATAAAGCCAGATGTGAACCCAAAGTGCAACTGACATAGAGGTATATCCTCTTAACTGCTTTGTGATCTTAAGGATATTATGTTTTCCTACTTGTGAACCTCAATCAAGGGTGCACTCAGCTCAGAGTATTCTTTTTTTTTTTTTTCCCACAATTAAGAACTGATGTTAAGTTCTTATGACTCTATTTATTGCTATATTAATATGGCAAAAACCATCAGTTATGTCTCTCTTTCAAAAATATTACATATTTAACCAAGTATAATAGAACAGATAAACAATGGCAATAAAAAGCAAATGACACCTCACTGTTTTAATTTAACCTGACATCTTTGAACCTTAGTGAATGAGCTCTTATTTTTATACAACTGCCCTCAATACAATCAATTTCTGTAGCATTTAAACATTTCTTTTCATAAACACAGTAAACATATTTATCACTTAATAAGAATATTTATTTTACCATATGTCACAGATCTGTAAACATATTTTTAAATTTCATTTCACTATTATAAAACATGCAGTCATTAAGATTTTTTAAAATATATTGCTATTTTTTCATTTGAAGTTTATATAAGCCTTTAGTCTTAGAGAATTCAATAGAAAATAAAATTTTATCTTTTTATTACTCATTTTATAGACAAGGTAACTGAGAATTTGAAAAGTTTATTACTTTGCATCATACAGCATAAGTAACGCAAACAGATCTGACACTGAAACCCTGGGTGCCTGGGCCAGTGTTCTTTCTCTGATATTATAAACTTTATATTGACACTGCCTCCAGTGTCTTTTAATCCTAGCCTTATAAACACAAAAATGCTGGTTTTCTCTTTATTTGTAGTTTAAAAGCTATGAGTAATTAAATAAAATGTGTAATATACTATATCTTTCATATTTATTTTGTTTGCCATAATTTCAAGGTTTATTTAAAGCCAAAATAAAACTTTTCCAAGAGACCTAAACTTCTTTTTTCTGAAGTAACTGTTGAGCTCCAGACAGACAACATTAAAACAATTTATAAGATATGCTAAACATTAGCTACTAAAATCTGCTAATGCAGCATTTAAGCAGAAAAGATAGGTCAGGAAATTCAAAGTGATGACTGTGTACTATTGTTCATGCAAAACTATATTCCAAGTGACCAGGTCACCATAGAAACTAGATATATATGTATACATAATACATATTTTCTAGACTTTATGCATTGAAACTACCAAATTATATTAAGTTTGTTTATATGCATTTTTATTTTTATTATAAGCACAGATCAAATTGTATTCAAAGAGAATTTGGAATACATGAGGCATACTTAGATAACCAAATGGGAGGAAAACACAGCCTGTGTCTTTTTGGCAGTCATTGAATTTTTTTCAAAATCTTGTTTGTTTTTATTTAAATTAACACTTCCTGTATATTCCATTAGGTTGACAATGAATTCAGCACAAATTTTTTAGGCTTTAAAATATGTAGGGCATTGTAATACCACTTTTAAAATATATGGACCAAAATATAATACATTCTTAATAAAATAGGTCTTTAGAAATTATAGTAAATATGTACTTTAATTCCAATCTTTTTTTTTTTAATTTGCTCTTTTGGGGGGGTAAATATTTATTTGACTCAATGAATTTCTTATGGACTTTATAATAATTGATTAAAATACTAGTTCCTTGAACAGTCTTACATTCAATAAGATAACACACATCAACGTTATGGTGTGTGTGTGTGTATATATATATATACATATATATATATGAAAGAAATAGTGTTTTATTATTTTAAAATAGCTTCTTTTCCACAGACAAAGCTGTGAAATAGGCAATATTTGACAGACTATTCTCACTCCCACCGTCCTCCGAACCCTAGTTCTTTACTAGTGTTCCCTAGCTCTTCTTCATAAGCACATACACATCCTATCGCTTTACATACAAAGTACTGAGCATTTTTGCTCAGAATTTGCTTTGTATCCAGAATTATGCTTGGTGATTGGACTACAGTGTGTATTCCTAGGTGTTCTAAGTGTTTAGGTATTCTAGACTCAGCTGGACACATAATGAAAAATGCTAAAATGACAGCATGTGCAAAGCATTGTAGAACCACAGGGAGGAGGCAGGTAGTTCATCCTAGAAAGATCTTGAACTCCTCATAATGGAAGTGGCTTTTGGTAAAGTACTTGATAGCTGAAGTAGTAGAGCTTCAAGATGGGAAAATAACTAGTACAAAGGCACAAAACTATGAAAGATTAGAATGAGTCAATAAGCAATAATGCTGGAATCATAAATTATTTGGTATGGGGCAATGGGCTGGCTCAGGTAGTAAAGCATGCAACTTGATCTTGGGGCCCTGAGTTTGAGATTCACGCTGGGTGTAGAGATTGCATAAAAATAAAATCTTTTTAAAAATAAATTATTTGGTATGAATGTATTAATCATGAAGATCTGCAGATGAAATTACAGGCATCACAGTAGTACGTTAGCAATTGAAGGGAAGAGAGGTTAAGGACGAGAAATGAAACAGGATTTCTAGGTACAAAGGAAAGAATCAAATTGTCTACTTGAACCAAATATCTATAGAAATATATCAATCATGAAAAACAGGATTTTTTCTCAAATTCTCTAAGGGAATACTAACAAAACACTCAAGATATTTTAATGTTGCTATTTCACCAGGTAATTTAAAAAATGTGTATGATACGCACAGTGAGGAAGGGCAGTGATATTTTCCAATAAAATACACTTCATTGGCCGGGAATGGGAAATAATGTTTCTGGCTGCACAGTACCACTGCCACTTGCCCTCTATCTTCTCTTAGATATTGTTTGTGAAAACTTTAATAGCCTATAATCCCTAGTTTCCTCATTTCCCATTGGTGAGATGAAGGATATAACAATAGTCATAAAACATGTTTCCTTTTCAAAAACCTCCACAGCCAGGTCCAGCTTTTTCAAACCCTTTTGTCCCAGCAAGAATAATTTTCAAGCACAAAAGATAACTGGAGAATAGACACTAATAGTTTTATTTGACATACTGCTAAGTATACTAAGAAAAATCTTGCATTTCATCATTTTATCTTTAGTCCATCTGGTTCAAAAATAGGAAGTATGCTCTATCACCATATATGGCATACAATGTTTTTCTTCTGTGTAGAATTTCCAGGAAAGTCTCTGTAGAAAACAGATCCTAGTTGTGAGGTCTTCAAATTCAAGCATCGTTATGGAAATCTTCCAACTCAGAAAGGAAGAAGGTAAAGTCTCAGTAACTTAAGTATATTTATCTTATGGTTAAAAGTTCAACTCTCCCAAATTTTCATCCAGGATCATATTGTGTATTTTAGTGCAAACAGAATGTTCATCAAAACATGACATTTCCTTTAGTCAGTCATGAGTTCTACTTTAACTAAGAAAAAAAAATTACAATTTTGGTGCACAGCCCACATAAAAAAGTAAAATTTCAAACATTTGCAAGGTAATTAGTTATACCTATATTTTTACAGCTGCAAGATATTGAATATGTGTATGAACACTTGATTCATTATGGCATTTATCTCTCGCAAACACACTTTCCCTGCCCCCACTCCTTTCTCTGTATCCCCCCTACCCCGTCTCTCTGTGTCTCTCTCTATATATCTAGAAGATCATATCGTTAGTGAGAAGCAGAGCAGGAACTTTAGCACAGGCCAGACAGGAAAATCCCATCTACATTTCATTTCTTATTTTTTTTATTTTCAATCACTTTCTACTTCGTAACACTTAGAAAGTCTTTTTATCAAGTGTCACCACCTTTTAACAACATTTGGGCATAAACTTCTGTTCTTCATTGGAAAAGCAGAGGCTGGCAGAGAGTATAATGGAGTAAACTTGTGTACATTTAATTTTCTGTACTTATTCAAACACTATAACAAAGATACAGAAATACCTGTATGTTTATATTATGCCTATGTTTATATATGTGTGTATCTATATGAATATCTACAGGGATATCCATATTTATCTATGAAGTCTTAGAGCATAAATCAACTTTTAATTTACTAGCTCTCCAAACAATGAAGAAATAGTTGGCTATGTGGGAATTCTTGAAAAATCATATAGTTAATGGAAAACTATATGTAATGAACTTTATGAGCAATAGAAATTTTTTTTTTAAAGATTTTATTTATTTTTTTGAGACAGAGAGAATGAGAGACAGAGAGCATGAGAAGGAGGAGGGCCAGAGGGAGAAGCAGACTCCCTGCCGAGCAGGGAGCCCGATGCGGGACTCGATCCCGGGATTCCAGGATCATGACCTGAGCCGAAGGCAGTCGCTTAACCAACTGAGCCACCCAGGCGCCCGTTCAAATCATTTTGATAGACTACTTTCCTAAATGAGTTCTCTGTTGCCTTCCCCTTAAATATCGCTTTCCCACAGAGTTCTGTCCTTCATTTTTAAAGTGAGATTTTCTTCATTTTTTATGACTTCATGAATTCCTATAGGTGAATGACTTCCAAATATGTATCTCTAGCACAGATCCTTCCTCTGCACTTCAAGCCTATACATTCAACTACCTACCAAGCATGAGTAACTGGCATCCCATGGGTCACCCAAAACCACAGTATCTACAACTAAAAGCATTAATATTTCCTTCAAAATCAATACTCTTTAATTACATCACCATCAGTGTGGTCACAAAATCATGGAACCTAGAATTTGTCTTCAAATCTTTTATTCTTCTTAGTCTGTATATAAATTGGTAATGCAGTCCTATTTCTCCCACCTTATTAATAACATGTATTTACCCTTCCTGCTCCATCTGCACTGGTGCTGCCTATTATCTGGACTATCACTATAGTCTCTTCAGTAGTTTAGGTGTTTTATCTTCCAAAATTTGGCAGAGAAATCTTTGTAAAATCAATAAAAACAACAATGAAAATGTGATCCCAATTATCTCCCAACTATTCATTCAGTTGCTTCCTCTTGTCTACTAAAGTGAAAAGTCCTTAATGCAGTATGAGGAATACCATAACCTGGTCACTGCCTAACTCTCTAGAGCTATTGTCTTCACATTCTGATGCCAATCACCTGAGAAAGCAATCAAATGGAACTATGCGCTCATCTCAAACTACCTATATTTTGCAACTATGCCTAGAATACCGAATCCTTATGTCACAATAAACCAACAATAGGAAGCTGTATAGCAGCTTCCAGTTCAAATAAAATTGGACACCTATTTCTTTGTGCACCAACTGAACCCCTTTAAATTAAAAAATACTTTAGTTCTCATAATAAAAATATTACATTTGTATATGATCTAAACTCTCTTTGATCATTAAATTATAGTAAGCTCACTGAAAGCTAGAATCATACCTTATCTCTCATTGAGTTTCCTCAATTCCTATGCTTAGAATGGTAATTGACACAAAGGAAATATCTATTAATGTTCATAGAATAAATTAATTCCAAACCAATATTTATTAATCCATTTATCAAATGAATTGGACCAATCTTCTTGATGCTCATCCCAGGAGAAAAATTGAGTGTAAAATTCTTGGAATAAAAGGAATAATAGACATTATTATAATGATGGTGTTGGTGATGATTAAGAAGTACCCCAAAATGTTCTGAAAGAAACTAACTCTGTGGGCTTGGGGGGGATGAAAGGCAATGTAATGTGAAAATTATAATAATAAGCACGTAACGAATTTTCAAGGATGTTTTGTGGAGCTCCTATGGTATTTATAAGTATGTGACCCAGTTGCTGGCAATAGCAAACTAACTTCAAGAATTATAATGTCTTTCATTTTATTTTAAGTTGTATTTTGACCAAGACAAATAGAATTAGTATATTCTTAAATTGATTTTAAGCATTTATGGTTATACCTCATTTATCTCACATTATTGAGGAAGAATATTATTCTTTACATTAATGAAGTATTCAGATAACTTTAAGTATTCTTACAAAAAATAAGAATTTATGGTGCCTGGGTGGCTCAGTTGGTTAACCATCTGCCTTCAGCTCAGGTTATAATCTCAGGGTCCTGGGATGGAGCCCTGCATCTGGCTCCATGCTCAGCAGGGATTCTGCTTCTCCCTCTCCTTCTATGCCTCCCTGCCAACGCATGCTCTCAGTATCTCTCTCTCCCTCTCTCATATAAATAAATAAAATCTTTAAAAAAAATAAGAATTTATTCTATATCTATGATGGTACCATGAGGCAGGCACTCTACAGAAATTTTCCCTAAAAAAAAAAAAGCAAAGTTGGTGAAAACCATTTATATAAATAAATTATGTCTCTAAAAAATTGTCCCAAGGGCATACTAAGGGCATATATTAAAGAAAAAAAATTATTTAAGAGACTCTCCGGGGCGCCCGGGTGGCTCAGTCGTTAAGCGGCTGCCTTCGGCTTGGGTTATGACCCCAGGGTGCTGGGATCGAGCCCCACATTGGGCTCCCTGCTCGGCAGGAAGCCTGCTTCTCCCTCTCGACTCCCCCTGCTTGTGTTCCCTCTCTCACTGTGTCTCTCTCTGTCAAATAAATGAATAAATAAAATCTTTAAAAAAAAAAATCTCCTAAAATTCTACAAGAACAGTGGGAGTTTGTGCATTAGATCTGCAACTAACGGAACAAATAATGCAATATATGTTAAGAAAAAAAAAAAGAAGAAGAAGAAGGTAGCAGGAGGGGAAGAATGAAGCGGGGGAAATCGGAGGGGTAGACGAACCATGAGAGACGATGGACTCTGAAAAACAAACAGGGTTCTAGAGGGGAGGGGAGTGGGAGGATGGGTTAGCCTGGTGGTGGGTATTGAGGAGGGCACATTCTGCATGGAGCACTGGGTGTTATGCACAAACAATGAATCATGGAACACTTCATCTA
>NW_027965889.1:0-12376 GCF_054177405.1 Leptonychotes weddellii
ATGGACTCTGAAAAACAAACAGGGTTCTAGAGGGGAGGGGGGTGGGAGGATGGGTTAGCCTGGTGGTGGGTATTGAGGAGGGCACATTCTGCATGGAGCACTAGGTGTTATGCACAAACAATGAATCATGGAACACTACATCTAAAACTAATGATGTAATGTATGGGGATTAACATAAGAATAAAAAAAAAAAGAGAAGTCTTCAATTGCAGTTGAAGACTTCAACATTCTCATCTAGTAATCAATAGAACAAATAGATTTTTTAAATTAGCAAAGATATAGAAGAACAGAACAATACTATTAACTAATTAGAACTAATTAACATTTTAAAAAATCCACCAAATGACAAAATACACATTCTGCTCAAATACAGATGAAACATATTCCAAGACAGACCATATCCTGGGCCAAAACAAACCTTAAAAAAGTTTTTTCTAATGAAACCATACAAAATATGTTCTCTGATCATAATGAGATTAAACTAGAATTCAATAACAGGAGGATAACTAGAAAATCTCCAAATATCTGGTAATTAAACAACATAACTCTAAATCATCTATGGATCAAAGATGGAGTTATAAGGGAAATTGGAAAATATTTATGAACTGAACAAAAATTAAAATTCAACATATTAAAACTTGTGGGATGCAGTTAAAGTGTGTAAAAGGATATTTATAATTTTCAAAACATATTAGAAAAGAAGAAATTTCTCAAATCAAAAATTTAAAAAGTTTACCTTAAACTAGAAAAAAAATACCCAAATATACCCAAAGCAAGCAAAAGGAAGGAATAATAAAGAGCAGAAACTGATTAAATCAAAAACAGAAAAATAGGGGTGCCTGGGTGGCTCAGTCGTTAAGCGTCTGCCTTCGGCTCAGGTCATGATCCCAGGATCCTGGGATCAAGCCCCGCATCGGGCTCCCTGCTCTGCGGGAAGCCTGCTTCTCCCTCTCCCACTCCCCTTCCTTGTGTTCCCTCTCTCGCTGTGTCTCTCTCTGTCAAATAAATAAATAAAATCTTTAAAAAAAAAAAAAAAAACAGAAAAATAACACAGAAAATAAACCAAACCAAAATTGGTTCTTTGAAAGCTGTGATAAAATAAATAAACCTTTAACCAGACTGACAAAGAAAAGAAGACACATGACAACAATACCATAGACAAAATAAGGGCTATCACTATAAACTCTGCAGACACCAAAATAATAATAAAATACTACAAACTCCATGCATATAAGTTGGACAAAAGAGATGAAATAGACCAGTTTCTTAAAAAACACTAACTACTACAACTCCCCTATCCTGGAATACATAATTTGAATGACTATATCAAAGAAATTTAATTCACAAATTTAATTTAAAAATCTCCAGATGATTTCACTGGTGAATTCTACCAAAGATTTGAAAAAGAAATAACATCAATTCTACAAGTATCTTCCAGAGAATAGACAGGAAGTAACATTTCCCAACCGTTTCTGCAAGACCAGCCTTACCTTGATACCAAAACCAGAAAAAGTCAGTACAAGAAAATTACAGACCAATATACCTAATGGACATAAACACAAAAATCCTTAACAAAATATTAGCAAATTAA
Organism: Leptonychotes weddellii; assembly: GCF_054177405.1. NCBI lineage: Eukaryota > Metazoa > Chordata > Mammalia > Carnivora > Phocidae > Leptonychotes > Leptonychotes weddellii. The sequence continues at coordinate 1,592 of NW_027965889.1, forward strand.
ATCTGGCAATATATAAGAAGAAAAATAGACCACTACCAAGTAGGGTTCATTCCAAAAATGTAACATTGGGGGCGCCTGCATGGCTCAGTCAGTTAAGCATCCGACTCTTGGTTTGGGCTCAGGTCATGATCTCATGAGCCGTGAGATTGAACCCCACCTCATCTCCATGCTTAGCAGGGAGTCTGCTTGAGGATTCTCTCCCTCTGCCCTTCCGCCCTTCTCTCTTTCTCTCTCTAAAAAAATAAATCTTTTTAAAAACTGTAAGTTGGATTCACTATTTGAAAATCAATGTAATCCATCATACTAACCAGCTACAATGCACATACAGAGAAACACACATAAGCCACAGGATCACATCAATTAATGTAGAAAAAGCTTTTGACAAAATTCAAATGTCTTTCATGATAAAAACTCCCAGCAAACTAGGAAAAGAGGGGAACTTTCTCATCCTGACAGAAGGTATCTAAAAAATCCCACTCATATTCAGTGGTAAAGACTGAATGTTTTTCTTCTAAGATTAGAAACAAGACAAAGACTTCTACTCTTACCATTCCCATTCAGTAGTGTAGTGTATGTTCTAGCCTGTGCAATATGAAGGAAAGGAAAGGAATAGGGAAGGGAAGGGAAGGGAAGGAAAGGGAAGGAGGGAGGGAGGAAGGGAGGAAGGAAGGAAGGAAGGAAGGAAGGAAGGGGAGAGGGAGAAATTAAACATTAAAATTAAGAACAGAGAAATAAAATTGTTCCTTTTTACAAATGAAATTATTGTCTGCTAGAAAATTTGAAGAAATTTTTTCAAGGTGGTGTGGAGCTCCCAAAAATTATACATAAATTTAACAAGATCTCAGGAGACAAAGTCAACATTCAAATAATAATAGTATTTCTAAATGGTAATAATAAACAATTGGACACTACAGTTTTTTTTAAATACCTTATACAACAGCTCCAACAAATAAAAATGAAAGAAAGAGGTATAATTCTTTAAAAATTTGTGTAGAATCTGTATGCAGAACACTGCAGCTCACTGATGAAAAAATAGAGGGAGTGTTAGGTAAATGGAAATATATGACAAATAGTACCCAGCAATTAAAAAGAACAAAGCATTGGTGCATTCAACAACATGGATGAATTTTTAAAACATGTTGAATGAAAAAAAACAGACATAAAGGAACACATTTTTTATTATTCCATTTACAAAATTAATCCATTTCTCAGAACAATGGTTGCCTACAGAGAGTAGTGATTATCTGAAAGGAGGTATAGGGGACTTTCAGGAGTGATGGAAATGTTCTACATATTGATTTATCTGGTAGTTATACAATGGTTTCATTCATCAAAACCCATTCAGTTTTACACTTAAGATCTGTGAATTTTACCATAAATAAAATATATCTTAAAGATTATTTAGTAATCTGTTCCTGCTTCTAGAAACCTTGGAGTCTAGACTCTAAGCTCCTTATTACAAACACATCTAAATCCTTTCCATAGTTCATTACTGAACATCCCAAGAAGAATGTATTCTCATTCCATAATAAGCTACCTTACTTGTCCTCCCTAAGAAATTACATACTCTGAAAACAAATTTCTAGACTATTTTTCCATTGAAACCATGTTAATTACTTGTGCAGTTAAATACAGATTTTTTTTAAGATTTTATTTATTTGAGAGAGAGAGAGAATGAGCAGGGGGGAGGGGGAGAGGGAGAAGCAGAATCTGCTGAGCAGGGAGCCCAATGTGGGACTCCATCCTAGGACCCTAGGATCATGACCTGAGCTAAAGGCAGATGCTTAACCAACTGAGCCATCCAAGGGCCCAAACACAATTTTTTTTTAATTTGGGCTCTGGGATTAATTTAGGGTCCTTCTAACCACATAAATATTCTGAAGTAGCATCTCAAGAATATTTCAAACAAGTCCGGTAGGAACTTGTAAGAAGCCAGATGAGGTAGAAAAAATCAAACTGATATTGGGACATAGTACCTGACTTAGGGTTTGAGAATAGGTGGAACTTCTCAAGAACTCCATGGTGAACCTATGAAGCTAATACAAGAGTGATGACACAGTTTATGAAGACAGCTGATAAGTCACCAAACAGTATCCTCCACTGACCTCAAGGCAATTTTCAGAGAGTCCTAGGTCATAACTTATGCATAAATAAAATCTTTAATTCTGATGCACATGCTTTGTAATGGCAGGAATCTGTGAAAACAGAGTAAAGGAATAAATTTCACATTTTGTTTGACATGGTACAGAACAGAAACACCAGCTACAAGATGACAAGATGATTCATGATCCAAGCCAATTAATTCAGAGGAAACAGCATTTCAGAGTCATGGGTGACCACAGGAGTATAAGAACTCCAGAAATATGCAGAAATCTTGGGGCAGAGGGGTTTCACATGGCATGAAACAGGGAGTTGACCAAATTCTATCTCTGGGATAACCATCTGGCATAGGAATGACATGCTAGATATCACCACATTAATTAGGAGGATATTTCAAAATTCCAAAGGGAATCCTTTCTCCTGAACAATACCAAAAGATTGTTCTGGCTTAGGCTATCTTAAAGAGATTATTTTCAGGGTGCCTGGGTGGTGCAGTCGGTCAAGCATCCAACTCTTGGTTTTGGCTCAGGTCATGATCTCAGGGTCCTGGGTTCAAGTCCCGCATCAGGCTCTGTGCTCAGCATGGAGTCTTGTTGAAATTCTCTCTCTCTCTCTCCCCCCCCACCCATTTGTGCTGTCTTTCTCTCTCTCTCAAATACAAATTTTTTTTTTTTAAAGAGAGATTATTTTCATTCTTGTGTAGGTTTCATGGCCCCCAACAGCCACCAAATGATTTAGGCAAAATTTCTGGTGCCACTTAATACTTTCTGAACAGCTTAGCCTTGATAAAAAAATAACCAATCAAAAAATATTTTCATTAAGTACATTAGTAATACCAGGAAGGAAAATTCTATCTCTATGCCAATATGTTCAACTATCATTACAATAGAGGTTGCTAGGTTTGTTTGTTTGACTGCTCGTTCCAAAATGTGCCAAAACTTGTGAGGGCAATGGGGAAAATATTCCTGGGCTCCACCCTGGTTGAGGTTCAGTGACTGTGATTGCAGCCCCTATAAATGTCTTGATCGAGGCATAAGCAGCCAAGAGAAACAATCAAAATTCTTAAAGAAAAATTTATAACAAAACTTGCAATTACATATTTGTAAAAGCAATTACAGCCTCTCTTGAATATTAAGAATCCCCTTTCTGATCATTCTCAATGGTCTCCTTCCCTTCATTCAACTGTGTTCATATAAGTAAAATAAGATTATGAAGGACATGGCAAATCTAATCATTATAGCTTACTATAGTCAGTCTATTTAATCTACACAAATATTTCATGAGACAAGTTAATTTGCCAAATATAACTTGTAATTTGTAAACTACTTGTTGCCTAGAAATATAAAGTGATACCATGTGAAATGTGTCTCTGATTCCCCCATATGTTGCTTTCTGTGATTTTTTTCCCCACCCCCCTATCCTTCATCTAGATGTGCCTCATCCAATACAGGAGCCACTATCTACCTATGGCTATCTAAATTTTAATTCATATTAGTAAAATTAAATAAATTTTAAAATTCATTTCTTCAATCACACCAGTCACATTTCAAGCACTCAATAGTCAATAGTGACTTATGGCTAATTACTGTACTGAACAGTGCAGATATAGAATACTTTCATTACTGCAGAAAGTTCCAATGCACAATGCTGGTCTAGACTTAGTTTTTGCTGTCCCCTGTCTGGCAAGGATTCTCCCTACCCAGGCCATGCCTTCCCAAGCATCTCTTCATGTTCTTCCTTACACTTTTCTTACCTTCCTAGCTTCCCTGAGCTTTCTCATCGTGCCCCCATAGAAAGTACTATTTTGTAATTCCTTTCTTAAGGACCTTCCTTTCAAATTAATTAACTTGATAAACTAATCTGTACTTGGGCTCTCTGTGGATGTACAGAGTTAGTGTGGTGTGTACTTTCTCCAAAGTAACACATTTCTACTTTAGCAGAAAGCTCCTGGAGATATGCATTTTCATAAGGAGTTGACTTTAAAAGTGGTGACTTTAGGGGCACCTGGGTGGCTCAGTCGTTAAGTGTCTGCCTTCGGCTCAGGTCATGATCCCAGAGTCCTGGGGTCGAGCCCCGCATCGAGTCCCACATCGGGCTCCCTGCTCGGCAAGAAGCCTGATTCTCCCTCTCCCACTCCCCCTGCTTGTATTCCTGCTCTCTCTCTCTCTCTTTTTCAAATAAATAATAAAATCTTAAAAAATAAAAAAAATAAAAGTGGTGACTTTAAGCACCATGGTAGCCTGGAGACCTTAGTGAACAGGCCTCAAAAAGCAAGAGCCTTCAGAACACCTTTCCTAGCCCATATCCTATTAGCCTATCCCCCAACACTGGCTTTGGTCACTATGTTGTTTTGTCTCCTAATAGTACGGGGCTGTCACTAAGTGTTACCACAAAAGAGGCAGCGTTATGCATCTGACAAGGAACAGGAATAGTAGGTCAAAAGAAATATGTTTGTGTTGCTTGTAACTATGAAAATTGTTAGAGTTCAGGGTGGGGTTTTGGTATCATAATCCTTTACACTTTGTCTATCTTGGGATGTCTGCCAAGGCATCACACAAACAACAATTAACAGCAAAATAAGAGACAGTATGAGGTTCTTAGTAATAGTTTGGGACATGTTCCCTCCTTCCCCAACTTAAGGCTCTATAAAAACTAAATGGTAAATGCAGCTTAAGCCAGAAGACATAAAAAAGGGGGGAGTGGGAATGAAAAGAAAATACTTTTCACCCCCTAAGAGATGATGTGCAGACAGATTCCAGGCTGCCCTGTGGGTCCACTCACTGTGGGGGGGCGTTGTGGTTGGGGCCAGCTCTTCCTTGTCTGCTTACCACAAACTACAGGAAGTCAAGAGAAATTCCCACCTCCACGGAAGGCCCTATTCCTCTTATCATGTTCAAGAAAAAAGGTAAAAGAGAGAAAGAGAATAGCCAGACCTGCTCAGTTTTTATTCACCTACCCACCTCAGCTGTATTTTTAAGCAAATACAAGATACATCATTTTAACCGTATGTCTATATACATCACTCAATATACATCACTCAAAAAAGTCTTTTAAAAAATATAATGCCATTATTACACATCCAAATTTGACAATTATTCCTAAATATGATCAAATATCCAGTTATTGATGACATATTACCAATTTCCTCATAATCCAGTTATTGATGACATATTACCAATTTTCTCGTAATTCTTCTTTATAGTATAAGTCGGGATACAAAAACAGGTGCCTTTTTTTTTCTGTGTCATTTAAAATCTCCTTTCCTTTTTTAATCTATGGCAATGGTTTTTACCTCCAGGCAGTTTTGTCTGGAGACATTTTTGGTGGACATAACTTGGAGGTGAGGATGCAGACTTCCAATGGCATCCAGTGGGTAGAGACCAGTGATGCTGCTAAAAACCCTGACATGCACAGGATAGCCCCAACAACAAAGAATTATCTGGCCAAAATCTTGAAATGCACCAATGAACTGAGCTGCATTTTACCTCTAATATTTTTAATGTAGTCTCTTGGCTTTTCTAGATATAAAATCATGTCATTTGAAAATAATGACTGCTTTTTTTGTTCCTGCCTAGAATTCATATTTTTTGTTTTATTTTCATGCTTATATTAACTAGAATCTCCAAAACTGCATTGATAATGGAAATATTTTTGTCCTACTCTAGGCATTAGTAAGAGTATCTTTAAGTTTGAAACAGCTAATATAATTTTAAAAACTGATTTCTAACATGTTTCCGCTTTTCTCTCAAACTAGGGCATGAAATTCAACTAATCAAAACTCTGGGTTCATGACACATTTCTTATTATTGGTCCATGAAACTTTCTTCTGTTTATTTTGCTAAGGCTGTTTCTTCTAGTCCTCCTGTACCAAGCATTTAACAGTATATATTGAACTAAATCAAATTCCTTTTGTACATTATTAGTATGTTTTTCCTCCTGTAATCTCTTATTGGATTACTTTTTATTGTTCCACATTCCCAGATTAAATCCTACTTGGTTCTTGTGTATTATTTTTAGAATATTCAGTTATAATTTAGTTGCATACATTTTGTTTCACTTAGATTTTTGCATGAAATCAGCTGTCTTTTCTTTTTGTAGACTTTATCAGGTTTTATGTCAGCATAACACTCCTATTTTATTAAAGAAAAATGGAGATACAGAGAAATTGTTTTTTAACAATTAGTTGATGAACTACTTAGGCTCTACTATTGAATTTCCTTCTCTGGAAGGCTTTTAAAAGAAGATAACCTTTAGGGCGCCTGGGTGGCTCAGTTGGTTAAGCGACTGTCTTCGGCTCAGGTCATGATCCCAGGGTCCTGGGATCGAGTCCCGCATCGGGTTCCCTGCTCTGCGGGGAGCCTGCTTCTCCCTCTCCCATTCCCCCTGCTTGTGTTCCCTCTCTCGCTGTGTCTCTGTCAAATAAATAAATAAAATCTTTAAAAAAAAAAAAAAAAAGAAGAAGAAGAAGATAACCTTTAAATTGAATGGTTTGGAGCACTCTAGCCTTCGAGTAAACATTAACCTTCGAATTACATCTTATTGCCCCAAAGAACAGCCAAAACACCCCACATAGGATGGTTAACTAGAACTTCTGTATTTTTTTATCATCATTCTATAACTTAGGTCCATTAAATTAACAATACTCACTAATCCAGGAAGGAAATAACTATTTTTCTTTCAACCCAAAACCTAGTTCTAGTTACTCAATCCCTGGAGTAGTTTAAAAGGTATTTACTTTGAGTCACAATTTCTTTATGCCAAAACAACTCTCTTAATTCATTAATCACCTTCACATTTAGCGACAAGAACACACTATACAGAAGGAAACTTCATCTCATCTTCAGGGTATTCCCCCAAAAACACCATCTATATTCATTTTGTGTTTCTATTTCTTTGTCAGAGTCTAATATTAGTAATTCTACTATACATTAGCTGTCTGTTCCCCATGGACAGAGTTTACATTGGTATTGTAATTCATTTGAAGTCTCAAGGGATTTTGAGTCTGAAGGCTGGGTTCTAGTCTCTGTTCTTCCACTAATAAACTAAGTCAAGTCACCCTGTAATAATAACGTCTACCTACCAATTTGACAAGTTGTCACAAGAAACAAATGAGATGGTGAGGTATGTGAACATTCTTCAAAATATGTAAAGGAAAAATCCTAGTTATTATTTCAGCAAGCAATAACTCAAAATAACAGCAGCTACCATTACTGGATGCTTACTAATGTGAAGTGTTCCATTCTAAGAACCTTACATGCCCATCTCACTGAAGCCTCTTCACAAATAATGAGACAGCTACTCTTATTAGGTAAAGAACTATAAGATTAAAAAACATTAATAATGTTATCAAGGAAACAGAAGTTATGGAATTTAAACTTAGGTCTTCTGATTCCCAAACAGAACTCTTACCACTTTGCTCTTCAAGAGCAAAAACCCCAAAGAATAATGCTACTTAGTATGGATGAAATATTAAATTAATAACCAACAACTTAATTCTTGAATTCTCAGAGTCAGGCTATACAAAGTAAAAGGCTATAACCCTCCCATTTCCTTCTTTTGTTATCCTCTCCTACAGGATGCTGGATAAATGCTGGTTGCCTCTGCAAAGCTACTCACACTTAATTTGTGCTGAGAAAAATTTGTGGTGTTCTTAATTTGTGCTGAGAAAACATTCAAGAAAACATGCCTAAATTTATAGGATATCCAGAAGTTATATAACTTACCTTTCATACCCTTTCCATTTTTTGTTAGTTTTTATTATTGTTCTTTTTTTTAAGCCTTACATCTTCAGAAATGTAACTATACATAATTAGGTAATTCTGTTATTTTTAGAAGTACATGTCAAAATCAGTCTGGTTATTTTTCATTACATCTTTGATTATTAAATAATAACTTATAAATTCTGAACTCAGATTTGTAGATATATGGCTTAGCTATAAATCCAATTTAAAGAATCATGTGCTTTGTCACCACAAGATGCAGAATAGGTAGAACAAAACAGGGGATAGTCCAGTCTAATCTTCTCCAGTTGAGCCAAATAGTCTCTTTGATCTCACATTTTTGGAAGGTTACAGACAGGCCAGAGCATTTTCAGAGGAAATTGACCCAAATGGTGAGAAAACATGAAATACATCATATGAAGAATGGTAAAAAGTAAGTCCTGAGTGTGCTTAACCTAGAAAAATAGAATTTTGAGAGGAGCAGGAAAAGAGCTGGCTTCAGCCTTGAGGGGTGGACATAATAGAAGGGAATTATGCTTGTTCCATGTACCCTTAGTATAATAAGAACCTTTTGGATAATAAGTGCAGAGTGAATATTTTCAGCTCAATATAAGCATGCTTTGTGTCCCAGGTTGAGCTCAAGCCCAATACACCACTGCAAGATCAGACCTGCCTGGTGAACTAAAGGGGTGCATCCAAGTTTATTAACAAAAGACACCAAGGCACCTCCCGGATATTATCTTGTAAGTGAGGAGGACAGTGGGCACAAAGATGTTGATTCATGAACACAGTCTTCTTTAGCTGGGGAGATAGAGGACTCTAAGAAATGCATGGTGAGGGGCGCCTGGGTGGCTCAGCTGGTTAAGTGACTGCCTTCGGCTCAGGTCATGATCCTGGAGTCCCGGGATCGAGTCCCTCATCAGGCTCCCTGCTCAGCAGGGAGTCTGCTTCTCCCTCTGACCCTCCCCCCTCTCATGTGCTCTCTCTCTCTCAGATAAATAAATCTTAAAAAAAAAAAAAAAGAAATGCATGGTGACATCTCCTGATCCAGCCCATGAGGGACTCACAACAGATCCTAAGAAAGAGAACTGGGTAGATAGAGAGGTGAGTGCCATAAGTAGCAACCAAAAGTACCACTTTCACTAACAATCTGTAAGACTTGAGGGCAAAGCTGCCCTTCATTGGAGCGATGCTAACCAAAAGTTATTTAAAGGGGAAAATATTTTTTTCTAGTGACTCACAAGAGAGGAAGGGCACCAGAGCAACAGGACAAGAAACAGAGGTCTCTTCATAGTAACTGAGCATGACTCACTGGCCTTATTTGTGAGCCTTAGGAGACATCCCCTGAGTACACCTCAACACCTTGAAAGTTGGGGGACATTTTAGGTTAATGGAGTTCTCTATTATCAGATGAGGCATGACAAAGCAAAACTCAGGTTAAAGAAGAGCTCTTCTACTAACTCTTCTATCAAAACATGGAATATGCTGCCTAGAGAACACTCTGTCCTGTGCCAGAGGGCATGTCCTCATCCCTAACCCAGCACCGACATGGAGGGGGCTATTGATAAATATTTGCTGAATGTGAATTCAACATACCTTATGGAAAATTTTTCTCTCTCAAAAGTTTGAGGAAGCACAAAAGAGAATCCTTTATCTGTCATTCTGTTATTGTTCACTCAATTCCAATCAACAATGAAGAACTGCTTCATGAAGCAGAGGTGATAGGAACATGTTAAAAAGCTGTGAGCATTCCTTGGAAAACTGGGTGATTCCAGGGCTGGGGCAGGGAAAATACAAGAACAGCATAAAGCTACTTGTGGTGCTAGAAAATAAGGAAGTGCTCAAAAATAAAGGATGCAGCCATGTGAAAAAGGCACAGGAGCCGGAAAGAGTACTTAATGGCCATAATTGGAAAAAGTTTATTGGCAAATTAAATAATAGTAATATAGGCTAATAACCCCAATAATAAAATTAATATCCATGAACCTATCCTAATATAAATATATGACTGAATAAATAAATACATAAATGGGAAAAAAGGGACAACTCTCCTTACGAAAGCATTTCATGAGTTATTACCTCACACCTACTTGAATGGTTATGTTCAAAAAGACAAGAGACAAATGTGGGAGGATGTGGAGAAAAGGAAACCCTTGTGCGCTGTTGGGAATGCAATCTGGTGCAGCCACTATGGAAAACAGTATGGAAGCTCCTCAAAAAATTAAAAATAGAAATCCCACGCAGTCCAATAATCCCGTTTCTGGGGCTGCATCCAGAGGAAATGAAAACACTATCTGGAAGAGATATCTGCACCTCCACATTCACTGCAGCACTGTGTGCAATAGGCAAGACATGGAAACAACCTAAGTGTCCAGTGACGGATGAATGGAGAAAGAAAATATGAGATAAAGAGAGAGGCTATAAATATAGATAGGTACAGATATATTCCAGCCATTAAAAAAAAAGGAAATTCTGCCTTTTGTGACAATATGGATGGACCTTGAGGCATTATGCTAAATGAAGCAAGTCAGACATGGAAAGACAGATATGGAATATTCTCACTTATATGTGGAATATAAAAAAGCCAAACTCCTAGAAATAGAGTAGATGGGTGGTCTCCAGGGACTAGGAGGGGAGAGGGAAATGGGGAAATGTCAGTCAAAGGGTACACACTTCTGGCTATAAAGTGAATAAACTCTAGGGATCAAAGGTACAGCATAGTGAATATAGTTAATAATGCTGTATTATATACTTGAAAATTAAGAGAGTAAATCTTGAATATTATCACCACACACTTTTTTTTGTATTTTATTATTATTATTTTTATTATTTTTTGTATTTTTTTTGTATTTTATTATGTTATGTTAATCACCATACATTACATCATTAGTTTTTGATGTAGTGTTCCATGATTCATTGTTTGCGTATAACACCCAGTGCTCCATTCAATACGTGCCCTCTTTAA
>NW_027965890.1:0-1151 GCF_054177405.1 Leptonychotes weddellii
AGGGTTATGATCCCAGGGTCCTGGGATCGAGCCCCGCATTGGGCTCCCTGCTCCGTGGGAAGCCTGCTTCTCCCTCTCCCACTCCCCCTGCTTGTGTTCCCTCTCTCGCTGTCTCTCTCTGTCAAATAAATAAATAAAATCTTTAAAAAAAAACAAACTAATGCTGTAATGTATGGTGATTAACATAACATAATAATAAAAAATATTTAAAAAATTGGTAAACTTCTAGCCAGGCTTATCAAAAATAAAAGAGAAAGGACCCAAATAAATAAAATAACAAGTGAAAGAGGAGAGATCACAATCAACACCACAGAAATACAAACAATTATAAGAGAATATTATGAAAAATTATATGCCAACAGACTGGGCAATCTGGAAGAAATGGACAAATTCCTAGAAACATACAAACTACCAAAATTGAAACAGGAAGAAATAGAAAATTTGAAAATACTCATAACCAGCAAAGTAATCGAAACTCTCCCAAGAAACAAAAGTCCAGGACCAGATGGCTTCCCAGGGGAATTATACAAGAAATTTAAAGAATAGTTAGTATCTATTCTTCTCAAATTGTTCCAAAAAATTGAAATGGAAAGAAAACTTCCAAACTCATTCTATGAGGGCAGCAGTACCTTGATTTCAAAACCAGTCAAAAACCCCACTGGGGGTCTTCCACAGGAGAACTACAGGCCAATATCGCTGATGAACATGATGCAAAAATTGTCAATGATATATTAGCAAATCAAATCCAACAGTACATCAAAAGATTCTTTCACCACTATCAAGTGGGATTTATTCCTGGGTTACAGGGGTGGTTCAGTATTCACAGATCAATGAATATGATATACCACATTAATAAAAGAAATTATAAGAACCATATGATCCTCTCAAAAGATGCAGAAAAAGCATTTGACAAAGTACAGTATCCATTCTTGGTTAAAACAAAAACAAAAACAAAACACCTCAACAAAATAGGGATAGAGGGAACATACCTCCACATCATAAAGACCACCTATGGAAACCCCACAGCTAATATCATCCTTAATGAGGAAAAAACTATGGTCAGGAAAATGACAGGGATGTCTACCATTACTATTTAACATAGTATTGGAAGTCCTAGCCTCAGCATAAGAAAACAAGAAATAAAAGGCATC
>NW_027965891.1:0-209 GCF_054177405.1 Leptonychotes weddellii
GTGCGCGCCAGCTTAGCTAGATGCCCCAAGGCTCAGTCAGTGCGGCGGATGCCTGAGCGGGAGGGGGGGTCTCTTGCTTGCTCTGTGACCCTGGCTGTGGACTAAAACCTCCCAGTCCCTCGGATGCCTCATCTGCAGAGTGGGGGTAAGAACACCCTTCTGGTACCACTGTGAGGGTTCATGTGCTAATTTTGTAAAGCGGTTATCCC
>NW_027965892.1:0-209 GCF_054177405.1 Leptonychotes weddellii
TTTTTTTTTTTTTTTTAAAGATTTTTTATTTATTTATTTGAGACAGAGAGAATGAGAGAGACAGAGAGCACATGAGAGGGGGGAGGGTCAGAGGGAGAAGCAGGCTCCCTGCCGAGCAGGGAGCCCGATGCGGGACTCGATCCAGGGACTCCAGGATCATGACCTGAGCCGAAGGCAGTCGCTTAACCAACTGAGCCACCCAGGCGCCC
>NW_027965893.1:0-209 GCF_054177405.1 Leptonychotes weddellii
AAAAGGCTTCAACTTCATCACCTTTCAGCTAATCCACCTCAAGCAGAACCATGAGGAGACCTAACGGCCGCTGTCCTCCACTCCTGGGCCAGGACCTCATCTATCTACCCACCTCCACTGCAGCCTGACCTGAGCAAGGCCCACACACCCCTGGCCACAGCTGAGGAAAGGGCAAGAGGACACACCTGCCTCTCTGTGAGATAATAGGG
>NW_027965894.1:0-209 GCF_054177405.1 Leptonychotes weddellii
TTGTTCTTCCTTGGTGTGCCAAGCCCTCCTGGGGCCCCAACACCCACCCAGTCCTGGGATCCTGGCCCCAGAGCAGTCCGAGTACTTTTGGCCAAGTCCCACAGCCAGGCTTGAGACTGTACATTCCCTCTCAGCCCAGCTCCGCGGCCAGGAGCCCAGTCTTCTTCCCTCCTTGGCCCAGGCCATGGGCTCCGGGCAGGAAGTGGGCC
>NW_027965895.1:0-209 GCF_054177405.1 Leptonychotes weddellii
GCCTGAGGGCTATAGTTTGCTGACTGCTGATCTTTTTTTTTTTTAATATGTTAAGGATTTATTTATTTATTATTATTTTTTATTATGTTATGTTAGTCACCATGCAGTACATCATTAGTTTTTGATGTAGTGTTCCATAAATCATTATTTGCATATAATACCCAGTGCTCCATGCAATAGGTGCCCTCCTTAATACCCACCACCGGGCT
>NW_027965896.1:0-209 GCF_054177405.1 Leptonychotes weddellii
TTGTCTGCCATGTCACATACACCCCCTCCTAAATTAAATATCAATCAATCAATCAAATAAGCACCGTAGCTCTGGCCTCAAGGTACTTCCCCAGGACAATGACCCTAAAGGCTCTTTCCCATGTTCTCATGCCTAAGAGAACAAGGTGTTAGCAAGGGCATTGCTAGAACTATGAGTTGCTTCCTCATCTAGAACCCCACTGTAGTACT
>NW_027965897.1:0-209 GCF_054177405.1 Leptonychotes weddellii
AGTCTTGCATGGTTCGTCTCCCCCTCCGATTCCCCCCCTTCATTTTTCCCTCCCTACTATCTTCTTCTTTTAATAACATATAATGTATGATTTGTTTCAGAGGTACGGGTCTGTGATTCAACAGACTTACACAATTCACAGCGCTCACCATAGCACATACCCTCCCCAGTGTCTATCACCCAGCCACCCCATCCCACCCCCCCCCCCCC
>NW_027965898.1:0-209 GCF_054177405.1 Leptonychotes weddellii
TCCGCTGCCCGGCCGGACCGCGTGGGCAAGGAGGCTGAGCCGCTTCTCCAGCTTCAGGGCTTCCAGGGCCTCCTGGGCCACCCGCTCCTCCACGGTGGCAGGTCCCCCAGGGCTCGGGTCTGCCGCAGAGAAGAGAATCAGCAGAGACGCGGCCTCGGTCCCCGCCCCGGACCCTCGCTGCAGGGGACCTGCCGCCCGGACGCACCGGT
>NW_027965899.1:0-209 GCF_054177405.1 Leptonychotes weddellii
TATCACATCCCACAGGGCCCCTTGCAAGCTCACTGGAAAGTTCTCATGGTTGGTTTTCATTTACTCAACAAATATTTGTTAAGTACCTAACGTTTGCTGTGGGTATAGAATGCAAAGGTGTTTGTCTCCTTATATCATGTAGAATAGAGACGATTCTGTTTTCAGCTCCTATGAATGTCCTCTCTTTTGAAGGTAAGTGAAAAAGTGAC
>NW_027965900.1:0-209 GCF_054177405.1 Leptonychotes weddellii
ACAGGAGATCGAAGAAAAGAAGAGCAACAACTCTCTCATCAGAAAAGCGACCACTTTCTGGAAGGTAGGACGTGCGGAGAAGTGAATCCGAGGCGATATTCGGGAGGATAGACGGCGGGGGAGGGGCCTCCGTCGGCCGCTTCTGGCAAGTGATAGAGCCGCGGAGCACAAAATCGGAACTTTTAAAAGTCTGCTCCGCTGAGGGACGT
>NW_027965901.1:0-1151 GCF_054177405.1 Leptonychotes weddellii
GAGCTCGATCCCAGGACCCTGGGATCATGACCTGAGCCAAAGGCAGCTGCTTAACTGACTGAGCCACCCAGGCACCCCTAGTCTGAAACTTTAAAAATAGTTTTTATCCTTTTATTCTACAATTCTACTTCTGGAAATCTTTCATTAGCTACAAGTAAGTTCACCGTAGTTGGGTTAGAATATGAAAACAAACAAACTAACTAACAAACAAGCATGCTAAATGTTTACCAGCAAGAAGACAGTTTAAAAACTATGCTGTGAGGGCGCCTGGGTGGCTCAGTTGGTTAAGCGACTGCCTTCGGCTCAGGTCATGATCCCGGAGTACCGGGATCGAGTCCCACATCTGGCTCCCAGCTCAGCGGGGAGCCTGCTTCTCCCTCTGACCCTATCCCCTCTCATGCTGTTTCTCTCTCTCTGTCAAATAAATAAAAATAAACAAAATCTTTAAAATAAATAAATAAATAAATAAATAAAATAATAATAAAAACTATGCTGTTTCAGTTCAATGATGTAATATGCAGTTATTATAGGTGAAGCTGTATAAGAATATTTTATGGCACAGTTAATGCCAAGAGAAAAGTGAATTCCTCAAGGTGGGACTACAGGAATGTTTCTTTTTCATTTTTGTGTGTTGTAAATTGTATCCAAATGTTTAAGCATTTGTTTTTTGAAATAAAAATTAATGCTTAAAAATTTTTGTTCTTGTGATGAGAACTTTTAAGATCTCATTAAAAAATTGTAACTACGTACAGGGAAGTATGTTAATGAAACTTACTGTGATGGCCATTTTGCAGTATATACACATATCAAATTATGATGTTGTACACCTCAACTAATACATTATTTTAATTACACCTCAATTTAAAAAAAGAAGAATAGTAATTACTCAAGGAAGATATCCTAATATGGGTTACATGGATCTATAGATATCAATAGGGATCCAGGAGTCTTCTGAAACCTTATGCAAAATATCCAGTGTCTGGGAGTTTGCATATTCTTCTGTAGAGAATAATATCTTACATCGATTCTCAAAAGTAGCCAATAACTCAACTGAGTTTCACAACTATTAATCCAAAAGCTGCATATGAATAAAATTAATTTAGTTTGCAATTTCTTTGATTATATGGACAACTCGAAATTTCAAGGTAAAT
>NW_027965902.1:0-209 GCF_054177405.1 Leptonychotes weddellii
GGCTGCGGCAGCGGCTGCGGGGGCCACGGTGGCGGCTGCGGGGGCCACGGTGGCGGCTGCGGGGGCCACGGTGGCGGCTGCGGCAGCTGCACCACCTGCAGGTGCTACCGGGTGGGCTGTTGCTCGGCCTGCTGCCCCTGCTGCTGCGGCTGCTGTGGGGGCTGCTGCAGTACCCCCGTGGTCTGCTGCTGTCACTCCCGTGGCTCGTG
>NW_027965903.1:0-209 GCF_054177405.1 Leptonychotes weddellii
AGAGTATGCGTCCTGCCACATAATGCCAGCACATAGTAGGGGCTCAATAAATATTTATTGAATAAATGAGTGTCAATCTCATGCCTGAAACTGACTTCTAAGAACTTTGCTGGGGGTCTTCTCTACTTCCCCCCAAAATAAATACCATCTCTCTTCTCTTTCCTGGCCACTTGAATGCAGCTGAGTGATTCCCTCCAAAACCACTTCCA
>NW_027965904.1:0-209 GCF_054177405.1 Leptonychotes weddellii
AATAGCAGAGGTTTTTTTTCCCTTGCTCTTTTTGTGACAGGATAGAGGGGAATCACTGGAGGTGAAAGAAGCAAGACTTCGTCCCGGGTCAGTTTCGACTCTGCACAAACCCCAAAACAGACCTTTGAAAACTCAGACCAATGTCCTGGGTCCTTGAGAACCAGTGTGAGCGAGTGGCTGATGTGAGTGCTTTGTTGCCATGGAACCAA
>NW_027965905.1:0-209 GCF_054177405.1 Leptonychotes weddellii
AGCAAGAGAAAAAAAAAAAAAAAGGGAACCCCATGAGATTATCAGCTGATTTTTCAGCAAAAATTTTTCAGGCCAGAAGGGAGAAACACAATACATTTAAAGTGCTGAAAGGAAAAAACTTACAACCAAGAATACTTTAGCCAGCAAGGTTATCATTCAGAATTGAAGGGGACGTAAAGAGTTTCCCAGAAAAGCAAAAGCTAAGGGAC
>NW_027965906.1:0-209 GCF_054177405.1 Leptonychotes weddellii
GGCTCCCCTAGGAAGCAATATACAATTGGTCTTGAACAATGTGGGGTTAGGGGTATTTACCTTTTGACTCTACAAAAGCTTAATTACTAATAGTCTACTGTTGACTGGTTGCAAGCCTTAGTGATAACATAAGCAGTGGATTAACCCATAGTTTGTATATGTATTTGGTACTATAGTCTTAGAATAAAGTAAGCTAGAGAAAAGAAAAT
>NW_027965907.1:0-209 GCF_054177405.1 Leptonychotes weddellii
GCTGTGTTTCCTTCCCTATTTGCCTGTATTTCTCCTCTGGGGCAATTGCCACCATGACCTCGACCTGAGCCGAGCAGAGACGGCACATGTGGGTCTGTGTTGACATGAGCTCCCCCGCACAGCAGGAACCCCCACCCCCTGCAGCATCTCTGGGCCTGGGGACCCCGTCCACGGTGAGGACCCCAGGGATGTGCTGAGGATGAAGGAGA
>NW_027965908.1:0-209 GCF_054177405.1 Leptonychotes weddellii
GGCACAAAAACAGACATATAGACCAATGGAACAGAATAGAGAGCCCAGATATGGACCCTCAACTCTATGGTCAAATAATCTTCGACAAAGCAGGAAAAAATATGCAATGGAAAAGACAGTCCCTTCAGTAAATGGTGTTGGGAAATTTGGACAGCTATAAACAGAAGAATGAAACTCGAGCTTTCCCTAACACCATACACAAAGATAAA
>NW_027965909.1:0-209 GCF_054177405.1 Leptonychotes weddellii
GAAAAAAAGCAAAAATAAAATAGTACAGCAAGGGCTATATAGTAAAATATATATTCTTCTCCCTAAAGAGAAAGAATTTCAGCCAGTTCAGAGTGGATGGCTGCCTGGCTAGGCTCTCACGTTGCTCCCAACAGAGGGAGGCAGGGGTGAGGGGTGGGGGTGGTTGCAGCACTACCACAGAGAAAAGAAAGCAAAACGAAGATGCAGAG
>NW_027965910.1:0-209 GCF_054177405.1 Leptonychotes weddellii
TTTTTTTTTTAATTTTTTTTTTTAAAGATTTTATTTATTTATTTGAGAGAGAGAGAATGAGAGACAGAGAACATGAGAGGGAGGAGGGTCAGAGGGAGAAGCAGACTCCCTGCCGAGCTGGGAGCCCGATGCGGGACTCGATCCCGGGACTCCAGGATCATGACCTGAGCCGAAGGCAGTCGCTTAACCGACTGAGCCACCCAGGCGCC
>NW_027965911.1:0-209 GCF_054177405.1 Leptonychotes weddellii
AATAAAACATACAAAAAAATGCTTTAAAATTCTTCTCTCTGGCTTTAAGTAGGTTATGATTTCTGCATGAAGATTTTTTTTTTAATTCTTATGTTAATCCCCATACATTACATCATTAGTTTTAGATGAAGTGTTCCATGATTCATTGTTTGTGCATAACACCCAGTGCTCCATGCAGAATGTGCCCTCCTCAATACCCACCACCAGGC
>NW_027965912.1:0-1151 GCF_054177405.1 Leptonychotes weddellii
ATGTCAGCACCTCAATTAGGCGCCAACAGAGGAGAGAGGAAGCCAGCTCCCACCAGTTCCCAAGAGTTGGCTGTGCGAGTGAGTGCATCTCTCCCGTCACACCTACAGCTTGAAATCAGCTGCAGGGGTAGTGTTTCCACCACAGAAATCAACAAACTACAAATCTGGGCTTTTTCCCCCAGACAGCCGGCTTACCAGAACACCACTGCCAAGCCAGTGTGGTGGGAAGAAGAGAACTGTTGTAGGGCTCCAGACCGGAGGCTCAGAAACTAGGTACTCTAAGTACTTGATCCAGCAATGCCATGTAGATGCCATTCCACGTACAGGAGGCATCTTCAAGGACAGCAAACATGTTCTCAGGCATTAAAAAAAACTCAGAAGATTTACCCACGGAGTCCGACACTGAAAACACACCAGATGGAAGCATCCAAATAGAATAAATCCAGGAAATGTTGCAAGGGACACAAGGAGTGCAGGGAGATTGAACACTGGTAATGTTTGTCGTTCATTAGGACCAAAGAGGGGAGAAATAGAAGGAAAGTACCTGTAACAACCTAAAGTGGAATATTACATGATGGGGGTGGGGAGAGGAATACAAAAGAGGCAAGAAGAGCCTGTTAGAGTACTTGGCTTGTAGAAAAACTGGTAAGTTTAAAAAGTCC
This sequence comes from Leptonychotes weddellii, assembly GCF_054177405.1. NCBI lineage: Eukaryota > Metazoa > Chordata > Mammalia > Carnivora > Phocidae > Leptonychotes > Leptonychotes weddellii. The sequence continues at coordinate 663 of NW_027965912.1, forward strand.
ACAAGGAGGAAGAAAAGGGTGATAAAAGCAATCACCATGAGAACAAAATTAGAATTCAAATTTTGAAACGAGAAGAAAATTCCATCTTTCCAATTAAAAACAGCAAAGGAGGGGGGGAAACATCCTCCCCCCCCCAAAAAAGATAGTAAGTACAAAAAAATAAACAGAAGGTAGAAACTGGTCATAATATAACAGTAATTGACTGAAAAAAATGTTAACTATTAAATTTGCCACTGGAAGACAGAGACCCTCAGGTTGCACTTTTGAAAAAAGACTACACAATTTGCTGTTCACAAGAAAAGCATTTAGAAAGACATAAATGTTTAAATACCAAAAAAAAATGTGATAAGATAAATAAATAAATACGGACCAAAAGAAAGTTTAAGGCCTTGAAAAGTGAAATTTAATGGGCATCTGGGTGGCTCAGTCAGTGAAGCGTCTGCCTTTGGCTCAGGTCATGATCCCAGGGTCCTGTGATGGAGTCCCACA
>NW_027965913.1:0-209 GCF_054177405.1 Leptonychotes weddellii
ACATCCTTTCTTTTTTTTTTTTTTTAAAGATTTTATTTATTTATTTATTAGAGAGCGAGTGAGAGAGAAACAGCATGAGAGAGGAGAGGGTCAGAGGGAGAAGCAGGCTCTCTGCTGAGCTGGGAGCCCGATGTGGGACTCGATCCCAGGACCCTGGGATCATGACCTGAGCCGAAGGCAGTCGCTTAACCAACTGAGCTACCCAGGCG
>NW_027965914.1:0-209 GCF_054177405.1 Leptonychotes weddellii
TGTCTCTCCTGAGATTGTAAAGACTAGCGGGGTGTGCAGTCTTTTTTGAGGGAGACTCCCACAAAACTGGGCAGTGCTTTGAAGGGAGCAAGGAGCGGCTTCTTCTGCCTTGTGAGCTGGTGGAGAGGTTTCCCAGAGATGAGGCTTGAGCTAGACCGTGTGCAGATGTGGGGCGCAAGGGGTTCGTTCAGAACACAACAGCTTTCCGA
>NW_027965915.1:0-209 GCF_054177405.1 Leptonychotes weddellii
GTTCTTTGACTTTTTTTTTTTTTTCCTCTGACTCTACTACATAGAATTTTGCTTCTTTCAGTTTGTTCAGCCCTGCTTGTAAATAACATCTGTCAGCCATATGCCTTTTGGGATCAGCAGCCACAGAGCTCTAACATAAGGCCCTAGGTCTGCGGCTCTAACAGCTTCCTCGGCTCCTCCAGGCTCCGCCCCTCCACCCTGCCCACTCC
>NW_027965916.1:0-209 GCF_054177405.1 Leptonychotes weddellii
TGGGTGATAGACATTGGGGAGGGTATGTTGCTATGGTGAGCGCCGTGAATTATGCAAGACTGTTGAATTACAGACCTGTACCTAGGAAACAAATAATACATTATATGTTAAAAAAAAAAAAAAAAGAGAGAGAAAGAAGAAGATAGCAGGAGGGGAAGAATGAAGGGGGAAAATCGGAGGGGGAGACGAACCATGAAAGACTATGGACT
>NW_027965917.1:0-209 GCF_054177405.1 Leptonychotes weddellii
AATATATGTTAAAAAAAAAAAAGAAGAAGAAGATAGCAGGAGGGGAAGAATGAAGCGGGGGAAATCGGAGGGGGAGACGAACCATGAGAGATCATGGACTCTGAAAAACAAACAGAGGGTTCTAGAGGGGAGGGGACTGGGAGGATGGGTTAGTCTGGTGATGGGTATTAAAGAGGGCATGTTCTGCATGGAGCACTGGTGTTATAAAC
>NW_027965918.1:0-209 GCF_054177405.1 Leptonychotes weddellii
TAAAATCTTTAAAAAAAAAAAAGAAAGAAACCAAAATTATAATACTAGTTTTTAGACTAATAATTTTATTGTATCTGTTAACCTCTTAAATCATATAGATATCAAAAAGTGAAATTAAAAACTATTGTTAAAATTATGCTAGCTTTTATAATTGTGCATGTATTTACCTTACTGAGCTCTTTAATTCTTCATACAGCTTTATATTGCTG
>NW_027965919.1:0-209 GCF_054177405.1 Leptonychotes weddellii
GAGACTCTTAATAATAGGAAACTGAGGATTGCTGGAGGGGAGGGGAGCAGGGGGATGGGGTAAAAAGGGTGATTGACATTAAGGAGGGCATGGGATGTAATGAGCACTAGGTGACATATAAGACTGATGACTCGGGGGGGCAGAGCAAGATGGCGGAGGAGTATGAGACCTGGATTTCGTCTCCTCTCAGGAATTCAGCTGGATAGGGA
>NW_027965920.1:0-209 GCF_054177405.1 Leptonychotes weddellii
TTCGGGGCCGTGCACCCAGCCCCAGGACTAGGGACTGTGGACCAGAGCCAGGGGCGAGGCGGGCCCCACTGAGAATGGGGCAGCACGTCAGTGAGGCCCCAGCACCTCTCCTGGGTCTTCTTTCCCTCCCCAGCCGGAGCAGGGGCTGCTACCCTGAGTCCAGGATCTGAGAACCGCCAGCTGTGTGCGTGTGCCCGTCTGTTGGGGCA
>NW_027965921.1:0-209 GCF_054177405.1 Leptonychotes weddellii
CTCGAGACGAAGGGCGCCTGGGTGGCTCAGTTGGTTAAGCGACTGCCTTCAGCTCAGGTCATGATCCTGGAGTCCCGGGATCGAGTCCCGCATCGGGCTCCCTGCTCGGCGGGGAGTCTGCTTCTCCCTCTGACCCTCCCCCCTCTCATGTGCTTTCTCTCTCTCATTCTCTCTCTCTCAAATAAATAAATAAAATCTTAAAAAAAAAA
>NW_027965922.1:0-209 GCF_054177405.1 Leptonychotes weddellii
CTGTTTGATCGCATTTTACCCACAGCAGACCATCTCTCCATATTGGAGTCCATCCTCTCAAACCTGCCACTACGTCTATGTGATGTTCTAAGTCCCCTGTGTCACTCCACGAGTCTTCACAGCACCCTCACCAGGAGTAGATTCCGTCTCAAGAACCCACGCTCTTTGCTCCCCCACAAGAAGCACCTCCTCGTCCCTTCGAGTTTTAT
>NW_027965923.1:0-1151 GCF_054177405.1 Leptonychotes weddellii
AGGCTCCGAAGCAGATGACCCTTGAAGGTGTCCAGCTACACGGATGCAGCCGGACCCCATAGGCCACGGGCATGTTGGGTGATTGCATGTATGAGAAACGTCCATAGGAGGCAAATCATAGAGACAGACACGTGATTGCCATTTGTCAGGGGCTGGGGGAGGAGGGATGGGGAGTGATTGTTAATGGGGACGGGCTTTCATGGAGGGGGGGGGAAGTAGGTGAGAATGTTCCAGAATCCAACAGTGGTGAGGACTGCACAGCTCAGTGAATACGCTAAAAACCACCGAAGTGTACGTTTTAAGACTAGATTATACGTCAATGTATACACGTATGTATATAAAAGCGGGAAAGAAAGGGTGATGGCCAGACATCAGGATCCTGGGACTACTCACCTCCCTGGACTTAGCCTTGCCTGGGCCCAGCCGAGGAGCGCCCCCACCCGCCCGTCTCACCACCGGCCCCGAGAATCGAGGGGAACATTCAGGTGACAGAACCATCAATGGCTCCTGTCACCGGGCTCTCTTGTGGGATCACGGCTAATCCAGTGATGGGCATCACGCATAAAGTCACTTAATTTAACATGGCCACGTGATAGAGAAGAGGGGGTGGGGGCTGGGCAGGGGGCGGTCCCGAGGGACCCACAAGGCCTGGGGCCAGGGACCCGAGTCCCAGCTCCACTGACCAGCCCTGTGAGCACACGCAGCATGTGACCTCTGCCTCAGTTCCTCAACCTGTAAAATGGGTAGCCGAGGAGCCCGAGAAAAGCAGGGCCCCCTGGGCGGGTCACACGTAGGGGGCCCAGGAGAGGCAACGAGCTCCTGCTCTGTGACTTCAGCTGCCCCTTTCCCTCCCTGGGCCTCAGTTTACCTGTCTGTAAGGCCCCTCTCAGCTTTGCCACACTGGGCTGGGGAGCCCTGTAGGAATATGATCCCTGTCCCCATTATCCTTCACTCTCATCTTGAGCTGGTGAGAAGCTAGGCTGCCTACTTTTCCCAGATACTGACACAGGGACAGGGTAGCACGGGCCAGGGCGGGAAGGGAACAGCACAGAGGTAGGAAATGCCTTCTTGAGGCAGCTGTGTGACCCCAGGCAAGTGTCTTGACCTCTCTGAGCTTCAGCCTCCTCCACCACAAAGCAGGACTAACGGGG
>NW_027965924.1:0-209 GCF_054177405.1 Leptonychotes weddellii
CCTTATACCATCACTTCTTTATCCACTCATCTGTGGATGGACACTTGGGCTGCTTCCATACCTTGGCTATTGTAAATAATGCAGCAGTGAATATGAAATTTTTTCAATTTGGTGTTTTCATTTTCTTCGGATATATACCCAGAAGTGGGTTTCCTGGATCATATGGTAGTTGTATTTTTTAATTTTTCAAGAAACTTCCATAACTGTTT
>NW_027965925.1:0-209 GCF_054177405.1 Leptonychotes weddellii
TTCGGGGCCGTGCACCCAGCCCCAGGACTAGGGACTGTGGACCAGAGCCAGGGGCGAGGCGGGCCCCACTGAGAATGGGGCAGCACGTCAGTGAGGCCCCAGCACCTCTCCTGGGTCTTCTTTCCCTCCCCAGCCGGAGCAGGGGCTGCTACCCTGAGTCCAGGATCTGAGAACCGCCAGCTGTGTGCGTGTGCCCGTCCGTTGGGGCA
>NW_027965926.1:0-209 GCF_054177405.1 Leptonychotes weddellii
CCCTGGGCCGTGTCCTCCTCAGCCCCAAGAAGCCACAGGCACACATGCATGGTAGAAGTGGGGGTTCAGTCTTTGGTTTTAGGACAAGGCCATTTCTATGCTGAAATAACCACCCCTTAAAGGCAGGCTTGAAATAGTAATTTTATCCTATGTATCAGGCCCTCCTTGCCTGGAGGTCGGTGGTGAAACAAAATCAAGGCTTCTCAGCT
>NW_027965927.1:0-209 GCF_054177405.1 Leptonychotes weddellii
GCACAATCGTTTTTGTGGATCTAGGGTATACAACACTAAATAACAACAGCTGAAGGGAAATTACATTAACGCAGATGCTCTCATTCACCTCTTGTTCCAGAGACACTTTCTTGTTTGCCTTCCAGCTGCTACAGATCTTGATCCTGTGACGGCCAGACCATTCCTGAACTCTGTGGGTCTGTGGCTTGAACATCACAACGCTGCCCCTT
>NW_027965928.1:0-209 GCF_054177405.1 Leptonychotes weddellii
GGCTGAGCACTGAGAACTGTCAGAGTACTTGCCACCAAACCCAAAGATGCCTGAGTTCAGGGGAATGGAACCGGTCACATGGGCCCTGGGTCCCCCTCCCACCTCAAGAAGACTTCCGGGCAAGGAGGTGCATCGAGAACCATGGCACAACCACCCCGGGGCACGTTCTTTTTAGGTGATGAGTTCGGGTCTAAGAAACCCAGAGGATT
>NW_027965929.1:0-209 GCF_054177405.1 Leptonychotes weddellii
CTGTTTGATCGCATTTTACCCACAGCAGACCATCTCTCCATATTGGAGTCCATCCTCTCAAACCTGCCACTACGTCTATGTGATGTTCTAAGTCCCCTGTGTCACTCCACGAGTCTTCACAGCACCCTCACCAGGAGTAGATTCCGTCTCAAGAACCCACGCTCTTTGCTCCCCCACAAGAAGCACCTCCTCGTCCCTTTGAGTTTTAT
>NW_027965930.1:0-209 GCF_054177405.1 Leptonychotes weddellii
CCTTATACCATCACTTCTTTATCCACTCATCTGTGGATGGACACTTGGGCTGCTTCCATACCTTGGCTATTGTAAATAATGCAGCAGTGAATATGAAATTTTTTCAATTTGGTGTTTTCATTTTCTTCGGATATATACCCAGAAGTGGGTTTCCTGGATCATATGGTAGTTGTATTTTTTAATTTTTCAAGAAACTTCCGTAACTGTTT
>NW_027965931.1:0-209 GCF_054177405.1 Leptonychotes weddellii
AGGTCTGCCTTAGGCTCAGGTCATGATCCCAGAGTCCCAGGACTGAGCCCCACGTCTGGCTCTGCTCAGTGGGGAGTCAGCTTCTCCCTCTGACCCTCCCCACTCTCATGCTCACTTGCTCTCTCTCTCCCCCACTGTCTCTCTCAAATATGTAAATAAAATCTTTAAAAAATAAAAGAATATAAGACAATGTCAGGTAGTGATAAGTG
>NW_027965932.1:0-209 GCF_054177405.1 Leptonychotes weddellii
CATGCCAGTTTTCTTAATCAATAATTGACTGTATTTGGGCCCATTTTCCATTCCTTCCAACCTCCACTTTTTTTTTTTATTCTTATGTTAATCCCCATACATTACATCATTAGTTTTAGATGAAGTGTTCCATGATTCATTGTTCGTGCATAACACCCAGTGCTCCATGCAGAATGTGCCCTCCTCAATACCCACCACCCGGCGCCCCC
>NW_027965933.1:0-209 GCF_054177405.1 Leptonychotes weddellii
TTTTTAAAAAAAAATTTTAAATTGCCAAACACTTGAAAGTACTGTATTTTTTAAAAGATTAAAACAACCAGGGGGCGGAGCAAGATGGCAGAGGAGTAGGAGACCTGGATTTCGTCTCCTCTCAGGAATTCAGCTGGATAGGGATCAAACCATTCTGAACACCTACAAACTCAACAGGAGATCGAAGAAAGGAATAGCACCAACTCTCT
>NW_027965934.1:0-1151 GCF_054177405.1 Leptonychotes weddellii
CTGAGAGGAAGAAGCAACCAACTGGAAGAAACTTAAGAAAAGACAAAATTTAGCATATGTCCAAACCATGATTTAAAAAAAAAAAAATGAAGGAGGATTGGGAGAAAAGAAGGACAGAGGATACAGGTAAATTTGGATTCTGGGAAAGAAAAACAGAACTATATGATTACAAGGCTGTAATATCTAAGCTGGCTGAACGCGAGCTTCGACTTTATGCTGTCATATTGGTTTTGCCCAAAATTCTCCTTTTCACTTAATTGGTCCTACCCCACATTCCACCCATGTGATTTCCTCAATTGTTGCCATTTCCTTCCATGAATTTACCTTCCTATCTCTGCCACAGTTGATTGAGTTAGTGGTAGGCACCCATGGTCTAGGCCAATGACAGCCCTTCCTCAGAATGTTATTCATCAGTGCATACTTAAAGAAACAAAACTCAGGTGCTCTCAGAAGCTGTTTCTCACCATGCGGAGAAAGCTCATTCACAGAAAGAACCAGGGAAGGAACACTGGCCATGTCCAAGACCACAGATTGAATTGTTCCTGAAACCCCACTGTTCTCCTTCCTTTTCAACAGTATAATAGTCCAATCTTAATTGATGTGCAAGAGCCAATAAGTCTCTCCATTTGCCTAAGTCTGCTCAAGATGAGTCCCCATCACTTGTAACCAAAATTGTCCTAGTTAACAAGACATATATAAAGAAAGACTGTGATAAAAGCCTGTACTCTTCATATACTTAGAAACATTTATACATGTGCAAATATCTTCAATCTTGCTAAGTCATTAAAGCAGGTCTAGGAAGAAGATGCTACTTATCTCTGTTTGTTACCAGGGACCCTGAGGAAATTAAACATAGCAAAAATCCCTCCTCTAAGTGTCCATGTTTCCAACTTCAGACTGTCCTTCCTTTCCATTAATCCCTCCTTCAGTCTCCTGCACCACCAGTTCAAACCTTAGATAGCCTGTGTCTTTTGATTGGGGTATTTAGCCCACTTACATTCAGGGTAACTATTGAGAGATATGAATTTAATGCCATTGTATTGCCTGTAAGGTGACTGTTACTCTATATTGTCTGCATTCCTTTCTGGTCTATGTTGCTTTTAGACTCTCTCTTTGCTTAGAGGACCCCTTTCAATATTTCTTGTAGGGCT
>NW_027965935.1:0-209 GCF_054177405.1 Leptonychotes weddellii
CCTTCCGTTGCAAATAGAATGTCACTGGATTCAGGCCCTCATCTTTCCAAGGAGCCAGACTAGAGCGGCTTCCTCAGCTCAGACGGGGGCTCTGGGTCGGCCCTCCTGCACACAGCAGCTGCAGAGGCTGCCCGGTCCCCTGGGCATGGCAGGCGGGGGTGCCCATCCCCACCGCTGGGTCCCCCGCAGCCCCTCCTATGTCTCCTCCA
>NW_027965936.1:0-209 GCF_054177405.1 Leptonychotes weddellii
TAAAATCTTTAAAAAAAAAAAAGAAAGAAACCAAAATTATAATACTAGTTTTTAGACTAATAATTTTATTGTATCTGTTAACCTCTTAAATCATATAGATATCAAAAAGTGAAATTAAAAACTATTGTTAAAATTATGCTAGCTTTTATAATTGTGCATGTATTTACCTTACTGAGCTCTTTAATTCTTCATACAGCTTCATATTGCTG
>NW_027965937.1:0-209 GCF_054177405.1 Leptonychotes weddellii
TTAGCCTGGTGGTGGGTATTGAGGAGGGCACATTCTGCATGGAGCACTGGGTGTTATGCACAAACAATGAATCATGGAACACTGCATCTAAAACTAATGATGTAATGTATGGGGATTAACATAAGAATAAAAAAAAAAAAGAAACTTGTTCTATTAAAACCCCAAGAAGTCCAGTCATGATTCACATACCCCCAACAAAAAACACATTA
>NW_027965938.1:0-209 GCF_054177405.1 Leptonychotes weddellii
TCCTAATTCAATCAAAGCAACTCTACAAAGACCTCTTTGGGTCAATCGGGAGAATCTGATTTTGAACTGGTATTAGGTGATCTCAAGACATTAGAATGAACTTGATGAGCTGTGGCAACAGCATTATAGTTGTGTCAGGCATGTCTTCCTTGTGTCCTGGCTCTGGCCTCCCAGCTCCGCGTTCACTCTAGCTGTTGCTGTTGTGCTCA
>NW_027965939.1:0-209 GCF_054177405.1 Leptonychotes weddellii
ACTGATGCAAGAGGCCACTGCAGCTCTGGTTGAGTCGCTGGCCCCAGGCCAGCCTGTGTCTGTGCACTTCAGTGCTGGCCGCTCAGGAATAGAGAGGCCAGTCTAGAGATGATACAAGGTACCGCTTTCTACTTTTTATTTTCATCCATCCACCTGTTCATCATCATCCATCTGCCCACCCAGCCATCCATCCATCCACTCATCTGTCC
>NW_027965940.1:0-209 GCF_054177405.1 Leptonychotes weddellii
TTTCAGCTTCGTCTGTACTTGGAGAGAACCACACCAGGCCCCCAGGGACCCACCAGCCCTTGGCCTCAGCCAAGCTCTGGAGCTGTGAGGCCACCAGCTGGGCCAAGGCACCGCCTGTGAAGAGAAAGAGGAAATATGATTTGATGGGGCCAGAACAGCAGGGGGTGTGCGGGGAGAGGAAAGAAGTTTCTGCCTGGGAATGCTGGGGA
>NW_027965941.1:0-209 GCF_054177405.1 Leptonychotes weddellii
CTTTCAATAGTTACCCTGAATGTAAATGGGCCAAATGTCCCAATCAAAAGACGCAGGGTATCAGATTGGATAAAAAAGCAAGACCCATTGATATGCTGTCTGTAAGAGAATCAGTTTAGACCCAAGGATACCGCCAGATTAAAAGTGAGGGAGTGGAAAACCATTTATCACGCTAATGGACATCAAAAGAAAGCTGGGGTAGCAATCCT
>NW_027965942.1:0-209 GCF_054177405.1 Leptonychotes weddellii
AAAAAAAAGAAAAAAAAAAAGTAGAATGCTAACTAAAACATGAAGTGGGAAGTACTTAAGTTTTGATGGATGCAATGTCTCTCTTCAAACTTCAAGTTTACTCCAGTAATTCCTTGGAACTCAATGTGTTTTAAGTGCAACAGAGGCTAAACAAGCAGCTGTTATATATTGCTCTATCTAGGACTCAAACTTGCTGTGTTTCTCAGTAA
>NW_027965943.1:0-209 GCF_054177405.1 Leptonychotes weddellii
TCCGCTGCCCGGCCGGACCGCGTGGGCAAGGAGGCTGAGCCGCTTCTCCAGCTTCAGGGCTTCCAGGGCCTCCTGGGCCACCCGCTCCTCCACGGTGGCAGGTCCCCCAGGGCTCGGGTCTGCCGCAGAGAAGAGAATCAGCAGAGACGCGGCCTCGGTCCCCGCCCCGGACCCTCGCTGCAGGGGACCTGCCGCCCGGGACGCACCGG
>NW_027965944.1:0-209 GCF_054177405.1 Leptonychotes weddellii
GCTGTAGCTGTTCAAACTGTTGGTCAGTCCTTCCACCAAGGATATCCATAAATTTGCAGTTAGTTTCAAATCTTTGTCCTCATGTTTCTTCAATGGTTTCTTTGAGGTTGTCTTGAGCCATTGTAAAACTTAACATTTTGCCACTCAATGTATCCTGCTTCCATTGTTTCTCCTTGGCATTCAGGTCTAGAACTATCACATGCACACTT
>NW_027965945.1:0-1151 GCF_054177405.1 Leptonychotes weddellii
TGGTGATTCTGTTTAACTTTTGGAGGAATTGCCAAACTGTACATTTCACTTTATACTCTGTTATTTTTACCTAACATTGTGATGTGATCGTGACCCTGTATCTTTATTTTTTTTTAAGATTTATTTATTTATTTTAGAGAGAGTGCACACATACTAGGGAGGGGCAGAGGGACAGGGAGAGAGAAACTCAAGCTGACTGTGCACTGAGCGCAGGGTGCACAGCCCGATGTGGGGCTCGATCCCATGACTGAGATCACAACCTGCGTCAAAACCAGGAGTCGGACTCTCAACAGACTGTGTCACCCAGGGGCCCTAGCCCCGTATCTTTAAATATCGTTTGAGTATGTGCTTTTTAATGGCTGGATAGTAGTCCAGTTAAAACTTTTGATGAGCTATCATTTATTTATTTAAGTCCTCTATATTGAACATTTAACAGATATAAAGTACCTATTTAATAAGTTATTTCTTTGCAAAAAAATCAGTGTATTTGTTCCTTTTAGCATAGACTACTAGGAATAGAATCACTAGGTTAAACTATACAAACATTTTAAAGACTTGAAGCTCATTTCCAAATTGTGATTCAAAAAGGCTGGTTCAATTTACATATCATATATAAGAATACTGATTTTCCTTCTCCAGTCCTAGATATTAGGTTGAACCATGTGAAATTGTCAATAGTTGATCATTTTGACCTATAGAAACAATTTTATACCTATTAACTTATTTTTCAAAATCTGCGATTTGATTGGTGAAAATGGCTCTTTTTAGTGTTAATTTACTTACTTGGTTACTCTGAAGATGAACAGTTTTTTCATATGTTTATTGGCCATTTATATTTTGTGAAATACCTAGTCATGCTTTTTCTTCATTATTCTGTTTGTATGTTTCTGTTTTTCTTAATAATTTTTTAAGAGCTCTATACTAGGCTTACTAACCTTTTATATGTTGCAGTATTATCTGGAGCTTACGATTTTTTTGATATATAGAAGTTTACATTTTTTTATATGGTCAAATATTTTTGCAGATATTTTGACAGCTGTGAATGATGTACCTGCTAATCCCTCTTTTTGGGATATTGCATTATTTGGGTATTACGATTATTCAGTTCTCTTTTTTATTAAAAAAAAGGCTTTTGGTGTTATATCCCAGAT
>NW_027965946.1:0-209 GCF_054177405.1 Leptonychotes weddellii
ATATGAATAGAGAAGTCTTTGTCCTCAAGGCATTCACAATTCAATAGAGAAAAAGAACACAGAACTCTACTATGATGAGATTAGTTCCATGCTTGCCACAGAAGATAGGGCTGGGGTAGAATGAAAATAGCACATATGAAATGGTCTGTAGATTATGAGGCTTTTGGAGTTCTAAAGTCACTGAGTTTTTTTTTTTTTTTAAGATTTGC
>NW_027965947.1:0-209 GCF_054177405.1 Leptonychotes weddellii
AAATAAAGTCTTTAAAAAAAAGTGTCATCAGAAGCATTGCTGCTGACTTTGACAAGGGTTATTTTCTTTGTGTTTAATGAAAACCATCATTTGTTACAAAAATAATATGTGTTAATGTATTTTTAAAAAATAAAAGAGAGAAAAAATGTCCCATGAGGTTTCCATTACCCAGCTACAACCACATTAAAATACCTTGCCAACACTGGATG
>NW_027965948.1:0-209 GCF_054177405.1 Leptonychotes weddellii
TATTATCTTTTGGGCGCCTGGGTGGCTCAGTTGGTTAAGCGACTGCCTTCGGCTCAGGTCATGATCCTGGAGTCCCGGGATCGAGTCCCGCATCGGGCTCCCTGCTTGGCAGGGAGCCTGCTTCTCCCTCTGACCCTCCCCCCTCTCATGTGCTCTCTCTCTCTCATTCTCTCTGTCTCAAATAAATAAATAAAATCTTTAAAAAAAAA
>NW_027965949.1:0-209 GCF_054177405.1 Leptonychotes weddellii
CCCCAAAATGAAATGGGAGGAAGGAAGTAGACAGGGGCATAGATTGAACCACACCGGCCTTCAGATAATAGTTGCGGAACCTGGGTGACAGGTACATCCAGGCTCATTCTCTATTCTGTCCACTTCTGCACGTGTTTGACCCGCCCATAAAAAAAGTACAAAGTGGGGCGCCTGGGTGGCTCAGTTGGTTAAGCGACTGCCTTCGGCTC
>NW_027965950.1:0-209 GCF_054177405.1 Leptonychotes weddellii
TTCCCTATGGGCTTCTTTTAGTATTCCTGGCTCTTCATTCTCATTCTCTGTAGATACTTATCTTCCTTTTCTTTTTTTTAAATTTTTTTATTCTTATATTATCCCCATACATTACATCATTAGTTTTAGATGTAGTGTTCCATGATTCATTGTTTGTGCATAACACCCAGTGCTCCATGCAGAATGTGCCCTCCTCAATCCCCCTCACC
>NW_027965951.1:0-209 GCF_054177405.1 Leptonychotes weddellii
CATCTGGCCCGGCATTTGCCCCAGCCAGTTCTCTGTGTGGAGAGATGGGGGAAGGGCCCTCTTGGGCTTTGGAATCTTCCCTGTCCCTTGGCCCAAGCTGAGTCACAGGCAGCAGACAACCCGGAGAGCTAGGGGGAGTCGACTCCCCTCTTCCTTCCCAGAGGAGAGGGGGCCAGGCTGGTCTGCCCTTCTCGATCCTATCCTGGCAC
>NW_027965952.1:0-209 GCF_054177405.1 Leptonychotes weddellii
GGCTCCCCTAGGAAGCAATATACAATTGGTCTTGAACAATGTGGGGTTAGGGGTATTTACCTTTTGACTCTACAAAAGCTTAATTACTAATAGTCTACTGTTGACTGGTTGCAAGCCTTAGTGATAACATAAGCAGTGGATTAACCCATAGTTTGTATATGTATTTGGTACTATAGTCTTAGAATAAAGTAAGCTAGAGGAAAGAAAAT
>NW_027965953.1:0-209 GCF_054177405.1 Leptonychotes weddellii
GATTGGCTAGTTTTGCTCTCTGCTACTCCATGCTACTTGCTTGAATTTTGATGATGCTGAATTGTACAGGCTTGCCATAATACAAAGTAATTGCAAAACTCTATAAGCATCAGGCTGCTGGAAACCCAGACTATCAATTTCCAAATCTTCTTCTATGGAAGGAAGGAAGGAAAGAAGGGAGGAAGGAAGGAAGGAAGGAGGGAAGGAAG
>NW_027965954.1:0-209 GCF_054177405.1 Leptonychotes weddellii
CTGAAACACACATCTTATGATACGCTCCAGTCAATTTCTAACTTTCTGCCTCTCAAAACAAACATTTAACCAAAAACAGTGTCATTACTCTTACAGGTTAGAAAATATTCTATCAACTCCTATATATTTCAGGGAAAAATATTAATCTTAAATATCCAGATTACAATTTTCTCCTAATGTGACCTGTTCTTTTTTTTTTATTCTTATGT
>NW_027965955.1:0-209 GCF_054177405.1 Leptonychotes weddellii
GAAAAAAAGCAAAAATAAAATAGTACAGCAAGGGCTATATAGTAAAATATATATTCTTCTCCCTAAAGAGAAAGAATTTCAGCCAGTTCAGAGTGGATGGCTGCCTGGCTAGGCTCTCACGTTGCTCCCAACAGAGGGAGGCAGGGGTGAGGGGTGGGGGTGGTTGCAGCACTACCACAGAGAAAAGAAAGCAAAACGAGGATGCAGAG
>NW_027965956.1:0-1151 GCF_054177405.1 Leptonychotes weddellii
GGCCACTGCTCCTCCAGCGGGGACCGAACAAGTGGCAGATCCAGGAAGACTCCCCTTCTTCCCCCGGGAGGAGTGGCACGGGAGTGCACTGCAGGGATCTGCTGGGTTTGGAGACTCCACATGGAGTCGTGTGCCAGAGATAGAAACGCTCGGTCACACGCCGGGTGAGCACAGAGTGCGACCAGAGACTGGGGAGACGGGAGTGATTGACTGCTTTTCTCTGGGGGTGCACTGAGGAGCGGGGCCCCGAGTTCTCGGCTCCTCTGGGGCAGAGATTGGGAGGCTGCCATTTTCACCCTCGTCCTCCAAAGCTGTACGGAAAGCTTGCAGGGAACAAAAGCTCCCGAGAGCAAACCTGAGCAGATTACTTAGCCCAGACAGGGCAAGGGTGGGGCAATTCTGCCTCCGGCAAAGACATTTGGGAACCATGGCAACAGGTCCCTCCCCCGGAAGATCAGCAAGAACAGCCAGCCAAACCAAGTTTACCGATCAGTGAGAATGGCAGAACTCCTGGGCTAGGGGAATACTGCACATAGAATCCATGGCTTTTTTACCATGATTCTGTAGTCTTTCAAAGTTAATTTTTTTTAACTTTTTTTTTATTTTTATTTTTCCCTTTTTCTTTTTAAAGATTTTATTTATTTATTTGACCGAGAGAGACACAGCAAGAGAGGGAACACAAGCAGGGGGAGTGGGGGAGGGAGAAGCAGGCTTCCCGCCAATCAGGGAGCCCGATGTAGGGCTCAATCCCAGGACCCTGGGACCATGACCTGAGCCCAAGGCAGACACTTAATGACTGAGCTACCCAGGCACCCCTCTTTTTCCCTTTTTCAACCAACATCTTATCAATCCCCTTTTTAAAAAATTTTTTTATTTTTCATTTTTAGAGTCATATTCTATCCCTTCATAGTAGTTACCCTTATTTTTGGTATATATATATAAGTTGTTCTCTCTTTAAAATTTTGAGATACAGTTTCTTCTAACAGATCAAAATATACCCTAAATCGCTAGTATATGGCTTTGTTCTAGTCTCCTGCCTGATGACATTCTCTCCTTTTTTTTTTAAATCCTCTTCTTTCTTTTTTCAACCAACTTCTTATCTTATCAATTCCTTTTATAAAATCTTTTATAATTTTCATCTTTACAGTCAT
>NW_027965957.1:0-209 GCF_054177405.1 Leptonychotes weddellii
TGGTAACTCTGCTACTGGGTATTTACCCAAAGAAAGCAAAAACAATAATTTGAAAAGATACATGCACCCCTATGTTCATTGCAGCATTATTTATAATAGCCAAGATATGGAAGCAGCCTAGGTGTCAATCCAAAGATGAATGGTTAAAGCTGATGTGTTATCTATACACAATGTAGTATTATTCAGCCATAAAAAAAAAGAGAGATCTT
>NW_027965958.1:0-209 GCF_054177405.1 Leptonychotes weddellii
CATCTGCTGCTGTGCCTGCTGCGTCTGCTGCTATCCCTGCTGCTGCACCTGCTGCGCCTGCTGCTACATCTGCTGCGCTTGCTGCACCTGCTGTGTCTGCTGCTATCCCTGCTGCTGCACCTGCTGTGTCTGCTGCTATCCCTACTACTGCGCCTGCTGCACCTGCTGCGTCTGCTGCTGCGCCGCCTGCTGCACCTGCTGCATGTGCT
>NW_027965959.1:0-209 GCF_054177405.1 Leptonychotes weddellii
CCAGGGACCGGGGAAGCTCACGCCTGGTCTCCCCTGGACCCGGCCCTACGCTCCTCGCGTCCTTGCTGATTCTGACCTGGGTGCTTCCACTGTAATTGACCATAACAACCGTAACCGGGAGCCGTTGTACGGCTCTTCTGAGTTCTGCGAGCCCTCCTAGTGAAGCATCGAGCCTGAGGGTGCTCTCGAGGAGCCCTGACCACAGGTTC
>NW_027965960.1:0-209 GCF_054177405.1 Leptonychotes weddellii
TGTTAGGACCCCCCCCCCCCTTCCTTATCCTGTGTCAGACTTTGTCTCTAGTCTGGAGTATTCAAAGATGGAAAATACCTAAACTGTGTCCTCTTGGAGCTTACAGTTATGTGGAAAGTAGAAAAGGAATCCACTATAATGTGACTGCGGTAAGTATTCATTCTGTGCCTGCTGTGTGTTTTAACTGTTCTCGAAGGCCGGTGATTCAC
>NW_027965961.1:0-209 GCF_054177405.1 Leptonychotes weddellii
TCATCTGTCAATGGACATCTTGGCTCTTTCCACAGTTTGGCTACTGTGGACATTGCTGCTATAAACATCGGGGTGCACGTACCCCTTCGGATCCCTACTTTTGTATCTTTGGGGTAAATACCCAGTAGTGCAATTGCTAGCTGCTTTTTTACTTGAAAGTAACTGCAGACTAAACTGTGATTATTCAGACTTGACATTTGGCAGATATT
>NW_027965962.1:0-209 GCF_054177405.1 Leptonychotes weddellii
AGGGCTTGACTCTGTGCAAGCAGGACTGTCTAATTTTTCCTCTTTCACAGCCCTCTACTACCCAAATGACCACTGCTGAAACACATAGAGGGAGAATAGAAATAAAACATCCAGAACATAGGGGAAAATGGAAGTCAGTGTGTGGTGGAGGAAGAGGGGATGGGAGGTTCTGTGGGAAAAAAAGCCCATGAATGATTTTTTTTTTTTTT
>NW_027965963.1:0-209 GCF_054177405.1 Leptonychotes weddellii
AGTCACCTGGTCCCCTGTGCCCACATGCAGCCTGGCTCACAGCAAGTGATGGCTAAGGAGAGGCAGGGTCTTCTGAGTCGCCAACAGTCAGCAACGGGGGCCACAGGTACAATAGGTTCCAGAGCAAGAGTCCCAACAGCAAGCAGCAGCAGGTTCCCATCCCATTGCTTGTCTGCGCACCACCTGCGAGGCACTTGGGGTCCTACCCT
>NW_027965964.1:0-209 GCF_054177405.1 Leptonychotes weddellii
TCTGTGGACACAAAGAGAACTCAGGCAGGGCGTGAAAATGTAAATCACCGGGTACAAATGGAACAAGAAAGACGTAGGCTGGTACAACGCTTTCCTGCAATCCCACGTTAGATAGGACTTGAACTCATGAGCCTAAGTAGGATCCTTAACTTTTTTGTGTCTTGGATCCCTCCAAGCCTGTGGATCCCTTCTGATAATTATATTTGTAA
>NW_027965965.1:0-209 GCF_054177405.1 Leptonychotes weddellii
TGTTTGGAGATGAAGAAAGTGAGAAGTTGTGAAACTTGCTAAAGGTCACACAGTTTATAAGAAGTATAGCTGGATGCTACCTAGAGCAATCTACACATTTAATGCAATCCCTATCAAAGTACCATCAACTTTTTTCAAAGAAATGGAACAAATAATCCTAAAATTTGTATGGAACCAGAAAAGACCCCGCATAGCCAGAGGAATGTTGA
>NW_027965966.1:0-209 GCF_054177405.1 Leptonychotes weddellii
ACTGTGCTATACTGGCTTGGCAGTGATCGTGAATATAATAATGGAGTCATTTGGTACACGTGAGCATCAGTCATTTGTTTCCTTTTTTTTACTTTATTTCTTTTATTTTATTATTTTTTTATTATGTTATGTTAATCACCATACATCACATCATTAGTTTTTGATGTAGTGTTCCATGATTCATTGTTTGCATATAACAACCAGTGCTC
>NW_027965967.1:0-1150 GCF_054177405.1 Leptonychotes weddellii
GTCATGTGGCTGTCCAATTTTCTCAGCACCATTTATTGAAGAGACTGTCTTTTTTCCATTGCATATTTTTTTCCTGGTTTGTCAAAGATCAGTTGTCCATAGAGTTGAGGGTCCATTTCTGGGCTCTCTATTCTGTTCCATTGATCTATATATCTGTTTTTGTGCCAGTACCATACTGTCTTGATGATGACAGCTTTATAATAGAGCTTGAAGTCCGGAATTTGATGCCACCAGCTTTGCTTTTCTTTTTCAACATTCCTCTGGCTATTCGGGATCTTTTCCGGTTCCATAAAAATTTTAGGATTATTTGTTCCATTTCTTTGAAAAAAGGTGGTGGTGTTTTGATAGGGATTACTTTAAATGTGTAAATTGCTCTAGGTAGCATAGACATTTTCACAATATTTGTTCTTCCAATCCATGAGCATGGAACGTTTTTCTATTTCTTTGTGTCTTCCTCAATTTCTTCCATGAGAATTCTATAGTTTTCTGAGTGCAGATGCTTTGCCACTTTGGTTAGATTTATTCCTAGGTATCTTACGGTTTTGAGTGCAATTGTAAATAGGATCAACTCCTTAATTTCTCTTTCCTCTGTCTTGTTGTTGGTGTATAGAAATGCAACTGACTTTTGTGCATTGATTTTATATCCTGCCACTTTACTGAATTCCTGTATGAGTTCTAGTGGTTTTGGGGTGGAGTCTTTTGGGTTTTCCACATAAAGTATCATATCATCTGCAAAGAGTGAGAGTTTGATTTCTTCTTTGCCAAATTGGATGCCTTTTATTTCTTTTTGTTGTCTGATTGTTGTGGCTAGGACTTCTGGTACTATGTTGAATAGCAGTGGGGATAGTGGACATCCCTGCCGCATTCCTGACCTTAGGGGAAAATTTCTCAGTTTTTCCACATTGAGAATGATATTCACTGTGGATTTTTCAAGATGGCTTTTATGATATTGAGTTATGTACCCTCTATGCCTATACTCTGAAGAGTTTTGATCAAGAAAGGATGCTGTACTTTGTCAAAAGTTTTTTCTGCATCTACTGAGAGGATCATATGATTCTTGTTCTTTCTTTTGTTAATGTATTCTATCACACCGATTGATTTGCGGATGTTGAACCAACCTTGCAGCCCAGGGATAAATCCCACTTGGTCA
>NW_027965968.1:0-209 GCF_054177405.1 Leptonychotes weddellii
CTGGGCTCTCCTGCTATGGGGCAGAGGAAACAGAGATCTCTGACCTTATAGCAGGGACCCTTGGGCCGGGGCTGTGGGCCCCCAAACAGCAGCCTTCTAGCTTCCTTGGTTATGCTGCCGGAAGGATTCAGGGGCTACTGTCTCGCTGGCGCTGTCTCTCCTGGGTTCAACCAAGCCCCTCGGAGACTGCCTCAGGAGGCGACTGGGCC
>NW_027965969.1:0-209 GCF_054177405.1 Leptonychotes weddellii
TCAGGTGTGGAATTACTAGTCATAGAGTAGGCATGTGTTTTGTTTTAATGTGTACTACCAAACCAAGTGCTTTGCACAACTTAAACTTGCACCAGCAATGAGTTCTAATCACCTAACATCACTTCCCACTGTCAGTTTAATTCCAGCAATGTTGCTGACTTAAAAGTGTATCATTATGATTAAAATTCCCATTCTTCAGGTGAATAATG
>NW_027965970.1:0-209 GCF_054177405.1 Leptonychotes weddellii
TTAAGTAAAGAGGATTTCAATAGGAGAAGGAAGTGAATGATATATCAGACAGAGTTGCTTAGAATTTGGGCAAGTTTGACACAAGCTAAAGAATTTTTGAAACAATTCACATACATACTTAAATAATTAGGTGAACGATTTTGAAATGCTTATGGATCAGTTGAATTGTATTAGTGGATCTTCCCAAAGAACATTGACATAGGTGTAGG
>NW_027965971.1:0-209 GCF_054177405.1 Leptonychotes weddellii
CCACTAGAATTCTAAATACTGCTTTGATGTACAGAAACAGAAACAGAGAAAATTATATGCACATTTATGTAAAGAAGCATCAGTCATATATATAGTACTTGCAGAAAACATGATCCGATATGTTATGCATAATTCAATGAGTTAATTTCTCAATCTTTCTATTCCCTACATCAACTTTGCAATTGTTTTTAAAACAATAGTGACTAATG
>NW_027965972.1:0-209 GCF_054177405.1 Leptonychotes weddellii
CCCAACTTTTAGTAGCCACTTGATGATCCTTGCCTGAATTAACTATGATACTAAGAATTATAAAATGATGGGCGCCTGGGTGGCTCAGTTGGTTAAGCGACTGCCTTCGGCTCAGGTCATGATCCTGGAGTCCCTGGATCGAGTCCCGCATCGGGCTCCCTGCTCGGCGGGGAGTCTGCTTCTCCCTCTCCCACTCCCCATTTGTGTTC
>NW_027965973.1:0-209 GCF_054177405.1 Leptonychotes weddellii
CTGTGCCGCAGATCACGGTTTATGGCAACCCCGAGCTGAGAGCCCGCGCCTGGGCTCCGCCTCTGCAGCCGGCTTCCCTGCTCCGTTACCTGGGAGCTCTGCCACACTCAGGCACCCCCGGTCTTTCTGTGACCCCGAGGGTCCTGAGACCACACTGTCCCGGAGGGTTCCACCCCCCGCTTAGCCACCGGAGTGACGTCCCTCAGCGG
>NW_027965974.1:0-209 GCF_054177405.1 Leptonychotes weddellii
CAGAGTGAGCCGCCCACAAACGCTCATTGAACTAATGAGTTCCCCATAAGAGGGGACACTGCCCACCCCCCTCCCATCTCCCTTCTGTGTTCGGTCTGAATTAACCCCTCCGGAGAGATAAGGGCAGAAAAGAGCCATTACTGTTGCTAGTGTTGATGCCAAATGACTGACACTTCCTGGATCCTCTTGACACCCTGGGGCCCCGGATG
>NW_027965975.1:0-209 GCF_054177405.1 Leptonychotes weddellii
AAAATGATGTACTGACAATGTACATAAAATGACATACTGATACATGCTGTAACATGAACCTTGCAAACTTTATGTTAAGTGAAAGAAGACAGCCACAAAGTACACATATTATATGATTCCATTTATATGAAATGTCTAGAATAGATAAATCCATAGAGACAAGTGGTTGCCAAAGGCTGGGGAGCAGGAGAGAGGGTTGTGGGGGGCAG
>NW_027965976.1:0-209 GCF_054177405.1 Leptonychotes weddellii
TAACTGCTGAGCCAAGCACTTTTAGTTTTGTGACTTTTTAAAAATTTTTTATTGTTATGTTTTTTTTAAAATTCTTTTATTGTTATGTTAATCCCCATATATTACATCATTAGTTTTCGATGAAGTGTTCCATGATTCATTGTTTGTGCATAACACCCAGTGCTCCATGCAGAACGTGCCCTCTTTAATACCCATCACCCGGCTACCCG
>NW_027965977.1:0-1150 GCF_054177405.1 Leptonychotes weddellii
TTTTTTTTTTAAAGATTTTATTTATTTATTTGAGAGAGAGACAATGAGAAACAGAGAGCGTGAGAGGGAGGAGGGTCAGAGGGAGAAGCAGACTCCCTGCCGAGCAGGGAGCCCGATGCGGGACTCGATCCCGGGACTCCAGGATCATGACCTGAGCCGAAGGCAGTCGCTTAACCAACTGAGCCACCCAGGCGCCCTATTCTAAATACTTCTATTCAGCATTTCATTACAAGTTCCTACCATGGAAATTAGGTTTAGAAAATAATAATAAAAGGCATCCAAATTGAACAGAAATAAGTACAACTATCTGTATTTGCAAATGAGGGGAATGCAAATAAAAATCACAATAAAATACCACTTTACATCCTTTAAGTAGCCATAATTTTTTCCAAAAAAAAGGAAATTAGTAAGTGTTGGCAAGGAAGGAGTAATTAGAAATCTGATACATTACTTATAGGAATGTAAAATGATCTAGACGGGCACCTGGGTGGCTCAGTCGGCCTTTGGCTCAGGTCATGATCTCAGTGTCCTGGGATCAAGCCCCATGTCAGGCTCTCTGCCCAATGGAAGCCTGCTTCTCCCTCTCTCTGCCACCGCCCCTACTTGTACTCTCTCTTTCTGTGTCAAATAAATAAATTAAATATTTTTAAAATAGATTGAGGAGGATCAAGATGGCGGAGGAATAGGAGACCTGGATTTCCTCTGGTCCCAGGTATTCAGCTGGATAGGGATCAAACCATTCTGAACACCTACAAACTCAACAGGAGATTGAAGAAAAGATTAGCAACAACTCTCTGAGCAGAAAAGAGATCACTTTCTGGAAGGTAGGACGTGTGGAGAAGTGAATCTGAGGTGATATATGGGAGGATAGATGGTGGGGGAGGGGGCCTCCATCTGCCACTTCCGGCAAGTGAAAGAGCAGCAGAGCACAAAATCACAACTTTTAGAAGTCGGCTCCGCTGAGGGATGTCGCTCCAGTGGCTAAGTGGGGGGTGAAACCCTCGCGGGAAAGTGTGTTCTCAGGACCCTCGGGGTCACGGAAAGACTGGGGGTGCCTGAGTGCAGCAGAGTTCCCAGGTATTGGAGTGGGGAAGCCAGCTGCAGAGACGGAGCCGAGGCACGAGCTCTCAGCTTGGGGTTGCCATAAACC
>NW_027965978.1:0-209 GCF_054177405.1 Leptonychotes weddellii
CTCCCATTCTGTCGGTTGTCTTTTGGTTTTGTTGACTGTTTCCTTTGCTTTGCAAAAGCTTTTTATCTTGATGAAGTCCCAATAGTTCATTTTTGCCCTTGCTTCCCTTGCCTTTGGCGATGTTTCTAGGAAGAAGTTGCTTCGGCTGAGGTCAAAGAGGTTGCTGCCTGTGTTCTCCTTTAGGATTTTGATGGACTCCTGTCTCACAT
>NW_027965979.1:0-209 GCF_054177405.1 Leptonychotes weddellii
TTTCTCATACGATTTGAGAGTATTCAACTCTCAAAGCATAATTTATTGAGCTGTCTGTGACACTGATTGGATTACTCTCCTATAAATATATATAACATGAATGAATCGTTTAGAACCTTGATACCAAACAAAGCTTGGATATTTTAGTCTATTTTCTTTCCTTCCTTCTCTAATTTCTTACTTCAGAAAAGCTAGTAGAGAAACTAATA
>NW_027965980.1:0-209 GCF_054177405.1 Leptonychotes weddellii
GGAGGGCACGTTCTGCATGGAGCACTGGGTGTTGTGCACGAACAATGAATCATGGAACACTTCATCTAGAACTAATGATGTAATGTATGGGGATTAACATAAGAATAAAAAAAAAAAAAAAAGAATTGATATCCACCCCACCTCCAGAGATTGTAGTCTATGCTATTTATTTGATCCCTTTAATTTATACCAGTAACAACTTAGAGATG
>NW_027965981.1:0-209 GCF_054177405.1 Leptonychotes weddellii
AATCTTTAGAAAAAAAAAATATGATTCCAGCATGTTCCTGCTACCTGCTTCTGTTCATTCTCCACTTCCTGGACCAACTCTGAAGGTTTTGAGCCCTCATCAAGCATGGGTTTGTGGATATTTACAACCTTGCTAAGATTAGGAAGGAGCATTAATGAAGTATTACCAAATGGCCTTCCTGACATACCTGCTCTGTATAAATCATAACT
>NW_027965982.1:0-209 GCF_054177405.1 Leptonychotes weddellii
GGCTCCCCTAGGAAGCAATATACAATTGGTCTTGAACAATGTGGGGTTAGGGGTATTTACCTTTTGACTCTACAAAAGCTTAATTACTAATAGTCTACTGTTGACTGGTTGGAAGCCTTAGTGATAACATAAGCAGTGGATTAACCCATAGTTTGTATATGTATTTGGTACTATAGTCTTAGAATAAAGTAAGCTAGAGGAAAGAAAAT
>NW_027965983.1:0-209 GCF_054177405.1 Leptonychotes weddellii
GTGTTGGGAGACGGGCCTGTCTGAAGACTCGGTGCCCACCCCCTCACCAGTGACAGTCGGGCTGGGTATAGAACTCCAGAGGGAGATCTCTTCCCCAGAATGTTAATGGGGGCCCTCCCTTTGAAGTCATCGCTTTGCTGTTGCTTCCAGGGCTGGTGTGGGGGGCTCCATGGCTGGTGGGGCATCGATTCCGTGCCCGTCACCCGGGA
>NW_027965984.1:0-209 GCF_054177405.1 Leptonychotes weddellii
AGGGTTGCTGGAGGGGAGGTGGGGGGGCATTAAGGAGGGCACATGATGTAATGAGCACTGGGGGTTATATGCAACTGATGAATCACTGAACTTTACCTCTGAAACAAATAATACACTTTATGTTAAATAATTCATTTTAAATTAAAAAAAAGAAAAATGGGGTTTATGATCATAATAACCTACAAAATAGTATTTTTTTTAAATTTTAT
>NW_027965985.1:0-209 GCF_054177405.1 Leptonychotes weddellii
ATGACCTGACCCGAAGGCAGCTGCTTAACCAACTGAGCCACCCAGGTGCCCCTCTTTACTCTTTCTTATGGTCTTGCTTTTCCACTCAGAGAATCCCCTTTAACATTTCTTATAGGGCTGATTCAGTAGTCCTGAATTTCTTTAACTTTTGTTTGTCAGGGAAACTCCTTATTGCTCCTTCTATTCCTTCTTTATCCTTCTTCCAGCCT
>NW_027965986.1:0-209 GCF_054177405.1 Leptonychotes weddellii
AAAATCTTTAAAAAAAAAAAAAAAAGAGTCAGGGTTCCAACACTGATGGTTCTGTTGTTGTTGCGACACATAGGAAGACATTGATATTACCATATGATTTAAAAAGTTTACTAAAACCCATATTATTTGCTCTTAGAAAAACATATTTGACTTGGAACTACAGTTCTGACCAAAACTGTAAACCTTAAATGTCCTGAGAGGCTTAATGT
>NW_027965987.1:0-209 GCF_054177405.1 Leptonychotes weddellii
ACTTTAATGTAGATGGGAGCGGGTGGAGTCTTGGGCAAATCTCTCAAATTCAGAGGCCTATAGGGACCAGTTAACTAAACAAGTAAAGCAACTACTGGATCTACAGGACCCGGTTCCTCCTCAACTCTAGTGGATTATTGTAAGAGACTCTGGATTTACTAGGAGAATCAAAAATTTGGATTTTTATTTAAATTCTTTTTATTGTGAAA
>NW_027965988.1:0-1150 GCF_054177405.1 Leptonychotes weddellii
ACTTGCAGGGTGGATGAAGAGGCCCGACGTTAGCATCTCGATTCCACAACTTTCTAGCCCGGTCCGCTGGACAAGTGAGCTCCCCTCCCTGAACCTAAATGCGGGGGAGGAAAGTGGATTCCTTCAACCTGGGTGAAGATGGAATAAAATAATCAAGGTGAGGAGCAGCCTTACCACGGCGGCCGTGAATGTCGTATCATATGGTCCTTTGGGTAGAGCCCACGGTCCCATTGCCTCACACGATTGTTAAGGAGGCTCAGAAAGGGTGATATACTTGCCCAGGGCCACACAGCCAGAGAGCAGTGGAAGCTGGACTAGAACTGGAAGATCCCGACTCCCAGCCCTGGGCCACACTGCCTCCCATGTGGTTCCAGTTCTAGGAAGAGGGTATAGGAACTGAGCTCTGGAAGAGCAGTTGAGGCAGGGGAAGAAGGGGGACCCAAAGGGCCTCAAGGGGAAGGTGGAACTTTCTTCTTTCGTATCTCATGGAGATTGACCTAAGAACCTTTCAACTTACAGCCAGCCCTCTCTGTACTTTGCAAAATCCTGAGACCACTAGTGATATAATATTATCTGAGCCCTTCCTAAGTCCCAGGCTTAGAGCTGAGCACGTCACATACCTGGTCCCCTTGCACCCCTTCCCCCAGGAGCTAGGAGCCAGCGTTATACGATTCGAATGCCCCCAAACCTTAATTCAACGGCATTCTCAAGGTTATAAAATGTGAAGAGGCCAGAGCTGGCTTTGAACCCAGGGCAGGATGCCTGTGGACTCTGTGTACTGAAGCACAATGATTGACTACTTCAGCTGAATCCGGTTACAGCTGTGAGGTGGAGGCAGGGGGGCCTGACTGTGCCCATTGTTCAAGTGGGAACACGGAGGCTTGGAGCAGCCTTACCACGGCGGCCAGCAGGTACGGAGCGCTAACTGGGCTCACGGTCTTCAGCTGGACACCTCACCTTGATTATTTTATTCCATCTTCACCCAGGTTGAAGGAATCCACTTTCCTCCCCCGCATTTAGGTTCAGGGAGGGGAGCTCACTTGTCCAGCGGACCGGGCTAGAAAGTTGTGGAATCGAGATGCTAACGTCGGGCCTCTTCATCCACCCTGCAAGTGCCCCTCCCCATGCTGAAGCCGCAGAAGCAGCCTGA
>NW_027965989.1:0-209 GCF_054177405.1 Leptonychotes weddellii
TACCGTACCAGAATCCCAACCAGAATTTCCAGTTCTTCCAGTTGTTCATGAGAAGCTCTAAATATAGATTTTCATGTGATATAAACAGAATTTAAAATTTAAAAATAAAGGAGAGGGAGTTGAGAAATACTAGTGGCTGAAAAAGGGAGATATGAGTGGGCATGGATTACCTGTTCTGTAAAACATAGGACCACATAAACTGTAGGGAT
>NW_027965990.1:0-209 GCF_054177405.1 Leptonychotes weddellii
TCCGCTGCCGGGCCGGACCGCGTGGGCAAGGAGGCTGAGCCGCTTCTCCAGCTTCAGGGCTTCCAGGGCCTCCTGGGCCACCCGCTCCTCCACGGTGGCAGGTCCCCCGGGGCTCGGGTCTGCCGCAGAGAAGAGAATCAGCAGAGACGCGGCCTCGGTCCCCGCCCCGGACCCTCGCTGCAGGGGACCTGCCGCCCGGGACGCACCGG
>NW_027965991.1:0-209 GCF_054177405.1 Leptonychotes weddellii
AAAATCTTTAAAAAAAAAAAAAAAAGAGTCAGGGTTCCAACACTGATGGTTCTGTTGTTGTTGCGACACATAGGAAGACATTGATATTACCATATGATTTTAAAAGTTTACTAAAACCCATATTATTTGCTCTTAGAAAAACATATTTGACTTGGAACTACAGTTCTGACCAAAACTGTAAACCTTAAATGTCCTGAGAAGCTTAATGT
>NW_027965992.1:0-209 GCF_054177405.1 Leptonychotes weddellii
ACTTTAATGTAGATGGGAGCGGGTGGAGTCTTGGGCAAATCTCTCAAATTCAGAGGCCTATAGGGACCAGTTAACTAAACAAGTAAAGCAACTACTGGATCTACAGGACCCGGTTCCTCCTCAACTCTAGTGGATTATTGTAAGAGACTCTGGATTTACTAGGAGAATCAAAAATTTGGATTTTTATTTAAATTCTTTTCATTGTGAAA
>NW_027965993.1:0-209 GCF_054177405.1 Leptonychotes weddellii
CCTCCCTTCCCCTATCATCCTCTGCCTTGTTTCTCAAATTCCACATATTAGTTGAGATCATGGGATAATTGTCTTTCTCTGATTGACTTACTTCGTTTAGCATGATACCCTCCACTTCCATCCAAGTTGATGTAAATGGCAAGATTTCAATTATTTTGATGGCTGTATAATATTCCATTGTGTGTGTGTGTGTGTGTGTATATATATAC
>NW_027965994.1:0-209 GCF_054177405.1 Leptonychotes weddellii
ATGACCTGACCCGAAGGCAGCTGCTTAACCAACTGAGCCACCCAGGTGCCCCTCTTTACTCTTTCTTATGGTCTTGCTTTTCCACTCAGAGAATCCCCTTTAACATTTCTTATAGGGCTGATTCAGTAGTCCTGAATTTCTTTAACTTTTGTTTGTCAGGGAAACTCCTTATTGCTCCTTCTATTCCTTCTTTATCCTTTTCCAGCCTT
>NW_027965995.1:0-209 GCF_054177405.1 Leptonychotes weddellii
TATTTACATTTTAAAAAGTAGCAGAAAGATATTTTAGTTGTTTCTAAACATTTTTAGGTCATAAGTGGGATATTGTATTTGGGCATTTTTATAATAATGAAAGAACATCAAGTGTGGAATGCTTCAGTCAAAAATAAATATCACTTACCATTCTCTTTTTCTATAGTCTCTATAGAAAGAAATAAACAAAACAACAGTATGTTAGAATG
>NW_027965996.1:0-209 GCF_054177405.1 Leptonychotes weddellii
TCAGGTGTGGAATTACTAGTCATAGAGTAGGCATGTGTTTTGTTTTAATGTGTACTACCAAACCAAGTGCTTTGCACAACTTAAACTTGCACCAGCAATGAGTTCTAATCACCTAACATCACTTCCCACTGTCAGTTTAATTCCAGCAATGTTGCTGACTTAAAAGTGTATCATTATGATTAAAATTCCCATTCTTCAGATGAATAATG
>NW_027965997.1:0-209 GCF_054177405.1 Leptonychotes weddellii
AGTGTTTAGCACAGTGCTTTGTGGGTAGCAAGTACTCAATACATGTTAAATTTGTTGAATGAATACTTAGGGCTTTGAAGATAGAAACCATCAATGTTAAGGGACGCTTGGGTGGCTCAGTCGTTAAGCGTCTGCCTTCGGCTCAGATCATGATCCCAGAGTCCTGGGATCGAGCCCCTCATTGGGCTCCCTGCTCTGCGGGAAGCCTG
>NW_027965998.1:0-209 GCF_054177405.1 Leptonychotes weddellii
GATGAATCAAGACCCCAAGTGCCTGCAGGCGTCCTGGGGATACAGAGGAATCAAAGATGAAACCATCTGAGGCAGGTGGAGAAATAATTTCGGCGTGTCACCGCACTGTTAGGAGGACTCACTGAAGCTGAATGGGCTTCAGAAGGTGCTGCCAGGAGGGCAAGCAAGAACTCCTGCAGAGGGGGGCTCGCCCAGGGCCACGCTGCCTC
>NW_027965999.1:0-12371 GCF_054177405.1 Leptonychotes weddellii
AAAAAAAATTCTCGTAATTCATCCAGAAGGTTGTCAGTGAGGTTGACCCGATTTAGAAACTGAACGAAAGACAACTTAGCTTAGCCAGTATCTTTTGGCACACATGATATCCATTCTTAAGTTTGGGCCTTCTGAGTTTTTTATTTGACAGAATAATTAACACTCATTTCATTGAGTGTTTCCACTCGAACACTTTATGAAGACTTGCTAATTTATAACAAATGAATTACCATTACAATGATCTGGAAGAAGGAAGAAAAGAAAAGTAGGAGAGGCATTTTCTCTTTATCAGGATGTAAATGGATAGGCCATTTGTTAAACACTTCATAAATGGATCTGTCATCCAATCTCAATTAAAAATCATCTCTCATTTTGGGGAAACTTAAATCGGGAAGTTCACACAACAGTAAGCCACTGTACATGGGTAGAGTAATCATTCCTTAGTACAAATCTAGGTATGTCATAGGTGCTTGCTGACTCTTTCTTGTATATTAATTAATTAATTTACAAATGAACTAATTGTAGGACTTCAAATCAGAGGCCCTAATTTTTAATAATATAATGAAGAAACACTCATGACCCAGGAAGCCTACTCTCTGAATTTAAAATAGACCAACATTTTATAATATTTGCTTCAAATGTTTCTATGAAATAAAACATTACAAAAAACGGTGAAGTTCTTTACATTCCCTTTTCAATGTCTACCCTCTCCCTCTTTCCACAGAGGCAATCCTAGATACTCATTTTCTAAGAGCTAATATTAGTCGGTCCTTAGAGAAAGTCAAAGAGCAAGTATGATCAGAGGGCTTTCTGTTGGCTATAATTAGAATATTCAGAACCCTTCCTGAGATGTAGGGGCAACCTAACAGGAATCATGGAGAAGGGAGATCATATATAAGCTCAAAGTATGAGTATATTGTGTAACTTTAAAATGTCCGTGTGTGGGGCACCTGGGTGGCTCAGTTGGTTAAGCGACTGCCTTCAGCTCATGATCCTGGAGTCCCAGGATTGAGTCCTGCGTGGGGCTCCCTGCTGAGCAGGGAGCCTGCTTCTCCCTCTGACCCTCCCCCCTCTTGTGCTCTCTCTCTCTCATTCTCTCTCTTAAATAAATAAATAAATAAAATCTTTAAATAAAATGAGATGTCTGTGCATGGGTGTGTGTGTGTTACTGTAAATATTTCTAAAAGCTATTTTCTAGGTGCCAAGAGTCTGAAACAAAGATAAAAACTACATTCTCAGACCAATGAACATGATTTTCCCACTTTATCTCTAAATGAACCATTTCAAGTTGAAGACTAGAAGATGTGAAAAGTGATGAGGGCATAGAAGATTATAAGCTTTTCATCAAGCATTTAGGAGCTGCATTTTATAAAGCATTTATAACACTGTAGATAAGATGTTAAGGAAAGCAATTATTATCCTTCAGATCTTGAAACATCATTTTCCAAGGTAATGTTCCCTGTTCCTTCCAACCAAATCAGGTAATCCTGTCATCCATTCTCACTGTAAACTTCTACGTAACTTATTATAATTGTAATTAAACTACTTTGTGAATAATTTGTTTGCAGTTTGCTTCCCTTGGTATTGTAACTTTCATGACAATGGGATCACATCCATTGAGGTCATTGACATGTCACCAGCCACCCAGCATAACTTATTTTGGAAAAAAAAGAAACAGAGAGAGACAGAGAGTAAAAAAGATTACTGAGCATTTGAATTGGAAAAATAGTGCCCATGTCAGGATACTTAATGCAAGTGCTCAGATGGCAAACACCACATTCTTATTGTTTCCTCTTAGTCCACACAGTCAAGCAGTATGCTTGCTCTCAGACAAGTTATGTGGGTTCGGAACTCTCTCCTTGCCCACTCAGCTCAACCAGCTCACTGAATGCCTCTTATGTTTCAGGTTGATACCTTCTGCTGCCCCTTAAGTTCCATATTCTCAAAGGCTCAGAAAAATAATTTTCTACCAACACTTGTACCCATCTTAAGGATAGAAGTGTAGGAGGGAAACTGAGAGCTTCAATAAGTGGAAAAGCAGGATTAACCAAGTGAAGGGAACCCAGTGACCCAGGTGGTTGGTGTAGAATTCACTGTCAACCAGCAGCAGCTCCTCAACATCCGTCCTTCAATTTCCTTGTTCTTTTTGTGTGGAATTTTTTTTTTTCTGGGATGTGATTGACATATAACATTAGATAAATTGAAGGTTTATAATGTGTTAATTTGATGCACGTATATATTGCAATATGATTACCACCATAGAGTTAGCTAACACCTCCAGCACGTCAAATAATTATCATTTGGTTTTGTGGTGAAAACATTTAAGATCTAGTCTCTTAGCAACTTTGAAGTATATAATACAGCATTGTTAACTATAATCCCAATGTTGTGCATTAGATCTTCAGTATTTATCTATCTTCTAGTTGCAACTTTGTACCCTTTGACCACCATCTCCCCAATTTCCTGGACAACCACCATTTTGGTCTCTGTTTCTATGATTTTGGCTTTTCTAGATTCCAAAGGTAAGGGATATCATTCAGTACCATACAGTATTAGTCTTTCTCTGTCTGACTTATCTTACTTACAATAATGCCCTCTAGTTCCCTCCATGTTGTCAGAAATGGCAGGATTTCCTTCTTTCTCATGGCAGAATAATATTTCATTGTATATATATGCACCACATCTTCTTTATCCACTCCCCTGTTGGCAGACACTTAAGTTGTTAGGGAGAAAGAGTCAGATTGCCTCTCGTTTCTGCTTGAAGAACTGTGGTGACATTTCTAAGTTTATGAGAAAAGAACTGGTTTATGGGTGGGGCAGGTGTGAGATCTCTGAGACACATTTTTCGGATAATGAACTTGGTAGACTCACCAGTTCCAGAGAGAACACATTCCTGGCACAAAAGCAGAGTCCACATGACCAACGACAGCACCAGTTGGATCTGCAGACAGCTAGTGCTGAGACTCCCTTCGATGACTCCATCTTTTCAACTGCAATGTCCTAATAATGTTTTCCAATCTAAGGAAACTGACTCGGACAGGTAATTGAAAGAGAGAGAAAAGATAATCTCCCTTTAGCTAGCTCTTTTCATCTGCCTAGGAAGTAGCTCCCAGAAGAAATATTTGAGTAGGAGAACCAGATAAGAAGGCCCAAACAGTTTTCTTCTCATTTTGAGGTGGGTTTCTACCTAAGACCCCATTACTTTGGTTAATCTCAGACAGTTAACTTTGAATTCATGTTTTCTTCCAGTGATCCCTTTAATATGGTCATTTAATATATAAATACCAAAGAACATATATATTTTTTCAGAAAACTACTGGGTTTCCTTGTTAGTACAAAAAACAATGAAGTGTCGACTGTGTCTGAAAATATTTACTTTGTGTCTTCTGCACAGAGTGTGGCTCATCTGATGTGTAATCAAATCAAGAGATTTCACACTGTTCTTTAGCATCTGACACAAATCCAATACCCTTGAGAAAGCAAATCAGAAATGATCTGAATTCTCTCCTGAAGCAGTGTCTGAAAACTGGGAGAGCGTAAGATCTATGGCGGAGTTTTCCCACGAGCTACAAACTTCCAAGCAACACATCGTGTAGTCTGTTCAAATCACTACACTTAGGATTTTCTTTGAGTGAAAATAAATTGCCATCATTACTTGCGTTTAAAAATTATTCAACATAATTTCTATATGGCCCCCCAAACACGTGGCTTAGACTCATAAATCTAATAAATGCTTAGAACTTAATGCCGCTGATACAGGGGCTTATCTCTTCAGGCTTGTCTCCATAGCCTACTAAATGATAATCCTAATTAGAACCCTAATTATGTTTCTGCTCAGAGTATTTTTAGATAGACTTAACATTTGATCTGTTTAGTCTAGTTTTACAGGTGGCAATAGAT
Source organism: Leptonychotes weddellii (assembly GCF_054177405.1). Taxonomy (NCBI): domain Eukaryota; kingdom Metazoa; phylum Chordata; class Mammalia; order Carnivora; family Phocidae; genus Leptonychotes; species Leptonychotes weddellii. Next base: position 3,901 of record NW_027965999.1, read on the forward strand.
TAAGAACAGGTTTTAAAATAAGATGTGACTATTACATTTCTAATAATAGGCGATTGTGGTCTCAGAACCACTTTTTATTTAGTGACGCATGGAACAACTCTTTGATGATGGTAATTGTGCCCACACACCCTAGCCCTACACTGGGAAAATAGGCCACCCTTTGTAGTCAGTGCCTTATTTCTACCATATAAACTTTAGCCCTTTCAATTCAGGATCTTGAATTTCTTTTCCTCTAAAATAACCTAGCTTTTCAATCCTGCCCAAATCCTCTGGTTACATGTTCCCCGGGACACTTGTCCTGATATTACCTCCATTGCCTTACTATCCCTTAGCAAAAAAGTCACTTGCTTTCAAAGCAACTTCTCAAGCTTGGAGTGTGCCTTAGACTCACCCAGGGAGCTCATTAAAAAATGCAAATTCCCAGGCTGCACCCAGAGGCGTTCCACCCTTTATGTCTTTCAGGGGTCTGGGAACCTGTATTTTAAACAACAACAAAAATCTCAGGTGTTTTTGGGGACGGATTTTGAGAAACATTGCTTTAAAAGACTTATTTTTCATTTCCAAATACACAGTTTGAAATTTTCCATCATGTTTATGGTTCTTTTCCACAAATGACAACATCCTATAATTATAAAACATTAGACAAGTAGATAAATACAAGGTGTTATTTTTATTATTTTAAATATTTTTCTAGGGTAAACATGGCTCCACCACAAATCAACCCAATTCTTCCCTCACTTTATAAGGTAGAAAAAAGGAAGGAAACATCAAGACTTATACAAAGAGGCAGAAAGAGACTCCAGGCCAGTCCACTTTGGCTGGGCTTGGGGTAGACTATCGCTCCACTGTCTCTACTCAAAAGGCACGTTCAGTCCGCCAGTATTTTGATGTCCAGATGATTCTGATGCATGTGAGTCTATAACCATACCTGACAAGGCAGGTAGGCCCCTCAGCCTGTCCATTTGTCTGATTATAGCTTGACCATGTCATGCACTTCTGTCTCCAATTCTACTGTCAAAAACGGATAATGAACTCTAAAGGCAAGTTGGGGTTTACTTTATTTTTGCAAGGACAAAATCAGGACAGCTTTAAGCTACTCAGGATATACGCAGAAGTTTTGGAGAAGGCGACTTCAAGTGACACTGGTTCACAGAGCCAAAAGTTTGGTGTCTTAAAATATTAAGCCATGGTAACAGGATGTTTGAGTTTAGTACTAAAGGGCACTTGAGTTATTACCTGTGAGTGCATTCTATAGGCTGTGCCTTTGGTAATGATATCTCTTATACTCTTATGCCATTCAGAAAGAGTGAGTCAGCCATTCACTAATATTTATTTACAAACTTTTACTATCAATATCTACTGTGTACTAGGCAACAAAGAGACAGACAGAGAGTAATAAGAAATAGCCCTGGCCCTCAAGAAACAGACCCTGCATTTGGGGGAAATTACCATCTGAGTGTGGTATGTGCTATGCTAGAAGGAAGCGTGGGTCACCAACGGGTGCAGGCAAGGAGACACAGAGAAGAGAAAGTAACCAAAAAGGGCTTCCCAGAGTGAGGACGCTAGCGCTGAGTTTTGACGGACAAATAGAAGTTAGCCAAGAGGATTATGTAGAGGGGAGATGGTGGCTGCCATTGGGCAGACACTTTGTGTGCAACAAATAGAATCTCAAAAGACTATGGCTCAATTTGAAATGCAAGTAATTTTTTTAATGCTAGAGAAGAGAGGAAAAACCACATCCAGATGACATGCAAAGAATCTAGCATTTTTCTAATATACTGGCTACAACAGCCTTTGAAAGATTTTAGGTAAGGGATCAACATGGTAGAATTGGGTTTCATTCATTTATCGATTTGCTTCCACAAATATCTGTTACAAACCAACTGGGTGTGAGGCATTGTGCCATGCTAAGCGCTGAGAATATAGTGCTGAAGAGGACAGAAATGGTCCCTGCCCTCAGGAAGCTTAAATTCTGACAGAAAAGACACACAATAAGCAAGTAAACAACAACAAAAGAAGAAAGAATCACCGTTGTGTTAAGTATTAAAAGGCAAATAAAGATGGGTATGGGACAACAATGGGGGGAACTGATGGGGAAATCTCTTAGGATGTGACATGGAAGTTGAAGTAAGACAAGGAGCAAGTTAGGATTTGGATTCATCTGTTGATTTACTTCAGTAAATATTGCTTACATACCAACTTTGGAGTGATTTGGGAGAACTGAGTGAAGTGCATTCCAAGCAGAGGTAAGAAGAAAGGAAAATGTCCCGAGGTAAGAAAGAGGTTGGCCTAAGAACTGACAGAAGACCAGACTGTCAGGCGTATGGTGGACAGACAGGGGACAGCACGAGATGAAGTGGGGAAGGTGGACAGTGAGACACCATGGGAGTTTTAAGTAGAGTGACATGCCTTGATTTTCTTCTGTAAGAACATTCTGACTAGTGTGTGGGAAGAAATGGGTGGCAGCTGGTGAGGGTAAAGCAGGCCTCCTAGCTGGGTTCTTTTGGTGGCACAGGTGAGAGGTGAACATGACTCAGACAAGATAATGGTTATGGAGATGGGGAGAAGTTTTAGGGTTTGCCTTGGACCCAGTAGGAAGAAGAGAGCCTTGCAAAAATCACACTGCTATTTATAACCGTGCTGGTTAATTACTGCCAGAGCCCAAACTGGAAACCAGGTCTTTCCACTCCTTGGCAGTGTTTTTTCCACTCCACTCTGTAGAGTCCAAAGATCTCTAAAGTTTGGGCAAATCCTTTTTTTTTTTTTTTTTTGTTCTCAGTCAAATTGCTTTGACTTGAAGTGCTGTCAAGAAGTATAACACATCAGTGACGTGGATATTCCAGGTGAAATAAAGGGAGAAAGAGTGAGCAACAATTATGTATGGTGTTGGGGTTTTCATTTTTTCATTCACTTATTTACTCATAGATGGTTTTTATTTGGAACCTATTTACCCTGATGCTTTTGTTATATAAGAATGTGGAATAAGTTATCCGTAAGCGCGAATTTTTTTTTTAATGCCCAAGAGGATGTTTGCTGTGTGCTGAAGAGAGGTCACAAGATTGGCTTGGTGGCCTTGCTGTTTGCACGGGTCTTTGTAGGATGAGAAACAAAGGAGCAGAAGGAGCATAGCAGTGTCCTGTGCTAATTCCAAGCACTCCTGGAGGTTTTGAACAATGGTGTTTTTGGTTTTGTTTTCGTTTTTTTCTGGTCTGTTCTTCCTCTGGATCAGGACACCCAGACCTGAGGACATGGAGGAAGAACCCAATTCCCTTGTAAGCAGTCTGGGTGCTCTTATTTGCCCCATATACATCTGGCATCAGGCTCATCTTTTTCTACACCTTTGCTCTCCCAAGGCAGATCCTTCCACTCTCTTCTTTCACTCTCTTTCTCTCCCACACCCACTTGCAATAGTCCTTAACAATACATAAGGGGAGGAAAAGACAAGATAAAATATTTCAGGGAAAAAAATGGTAGAAGACATTTGCTGTTACATTCACCACATGTAAGTGCCATTCATTATGTATTGTTCCTTCAAATTAGTAGCTTCGTCTAATTGAGCTATGCTGCTCTCTTGAAAGCTCTCTATCAATGTCAAAATCAAAGATAGAGGGTGGAGGAAAGACTGTTTGGGAAGATGGTATTTTAAATGTGGATTTATCTCAAGGAAATGCCATTCTTCTTCCATCTGCCTTTGTAAGCCTTTGTTCTTAGTGTGTTAAGAACTCCACCAAAGTTAGTGGTTTTAACACAAGTCCCAAGGAGAATTCTTCTTGGGAGTTAGACACATGAAATTGGTGGGTTGGGACTCATTGTGTGATGTGGAGGAAGCCAGAGATCTGGATTCAGAGTTCAAAGTCTGCCACTCAATTGCTCAGTAAGTTGAGGTATATTGGATTAGAGCTAAATCCTAGAGCCCATCCTCCCTGGGGACATAAAGTCACTTCACATCTCTGGGCCTCATCTTTATCATCGGTCATGAGGAAAGCTAAAGGACATCAATTGACCAAGCATTCAACTGAGTACCCATGCCATTTAGAACCGATGAGGTAGGAATTATTCTTCCAATTTTACAATGAGGAAACCAAGGCTCCACAAGTCAGTCTAATTTTAAGACCTGGGCTCTTTCCACGACATGTGTCATCTTCTGTGATTTCCACAAACATTTCGCGTAAAATTCACTTTTTGAAAGTCCATATTTATAGTTTACACTGTAACAAACCCAAGAAGTACACTCAAATGTGTTTTATTACACAGGCTACAACATTGGAGATGTTATATTCATCACTTTCTGCTGTTGAGTTTATTGACTTTATGGGGAAAATGTCCTAATGTTCCCCTGCCTGCCTTCTCTGCCAAATTCAAAGGAATCACAGACAGCAAGCAGAGTTGTTAAAAAACAAAACAAAACAAAACCCAAAAAACAAACAAAACAAAACAAAAACACCATTACCTTTCGCAGCTGCTTGCCTGGTGTATTAGTTATCAATTGCTGCATAACAAGTTATCCCAAAATTTAGAGGCTAAAATAACATTTGTTATTTCACAGTTTCTATAGGTAGGCCATCTGGGCATAGCTTAGCTGGTTCTCTAGGTCGGTCCCAGGCTGCAATCAAGGTGTTAGCTGAGGCTGCAGTCATTGAAAAGCTCCACTAGGGACGGATCTGCTTCCAAGCTCACTCACCTGGTGGTACGATTCAATTCCTCACAGGCTATTGGCTGCCGACCTCTCTCAGTTTCTTGGCACATGGGCTCTCCACTGCGGCTGCTCACAAAAGGGCAGCTGGTGTCATGAGAGCAAGCAAGCGAAAAGAGCCACAGAAAATGTGTCCTAGCGAGACAGAAGTCACAGTCTTTTCAAAATCTTATCTTGGAAGTGACATCTTATTGCCTTGCTGTATTCTACTCAACAGAAGCAAGTCACTAAGTCTGGCCCTATATTCAAAGGTGGAAGTTGCACAAAGACATGGACATTTGGAAGTAAGGATCTTTGGGGACCATCTTGGATGTCGGCTTATCACACCTGGTGGACCAGTACATTCCAAACACGGTAAAGCCAAAACAAAATTGAGAAATGACTTGATGCTGAAGGCAAGAGCACTGTTGTCACCCCTAACTTCAAATTTCACATTTTTGCACTCAGCAGGATCATTGTTTTCATTGATTCAACTGGCAGTATATTTCACTTCACACCAGTAAGTTCATATTTTAAAAATATCTCTTTTTATCTGTGTATGTATTGTACTTCTCTGAAAGAGTCTGTTGTGGGGAGTGAGGGGCTGGAATGTCTCTGCATACAACACAACATATGAAATGGTCTGGGTTCTTTCATGCACCACAGAAAATGAGGGGACTGGACTTTTAAATTATATTAAGTTTCCTTCCAGCTGTAAAACATGTTTTTCTCATCTGTAAAATGGTCCAACTGACTCTTTTCCGATGACCTCACAGATGTGTTTAGCAGAATTAAACAACTGATAATGGATATAAATGTGTTTTTGTAAAATTATAAAATGCTGTTTTATAATATGCATTTTAATTTCTTTTTTTAATGAGAAAATGCTATTCCCCCTAGAATTTTCCAATGTTGACCCTGCATGCAACTGCCGGGTTCTCTGAGTTGTTTTGAGGGAGGTGGGAGGACAGTTGGGAAGAGCTTCCTGAAGGAAAAGGTGACCACATCCAATAGGCTGCAGTGATTGGTCGACACCTCCTTGTGACTGAGGTGAGACCTGCTTCCAGAGGATGCTCTGAAAATGACCAGGGCCCACAGACTGCACCTTCAAAATTTGAGTGACAGAAAGTGACTCAGAACTGGGGAGGATGTTTCCTCTAGGTAACCTGGCTAAAAATAATATGATCACAAGCAATTTAATTCAAAACAAGATGGCAGTGATGAAAATGAACAACTTGTGTCAAGATGAATATTTGGTTTGAATCAATGATTTCTTAAAACAAAATGAATAGTTTTCAAATGCTGTGTTTTTTCTGTAGTGATAGTTTGCGTGCATCACCCACCAATTTTATAACTCTCTCTGAAAATGTGAATTATTTTTGCTTTTTAAATAATTTATTAGTAGATAGATATATTTCTTTCCACCCACCCCCCCCAGTTTTCTCCTTCCAATACATTTTCTGCCAATGAAATAATTGTACTCTGTGGAGTTCATCATTGTGGAAATGTGGGAGCAATTTAAAGGTTGTTTCCAACTCCAGATATTACAAATAGTACAGGACAGGGACATTTGGCTGAAATAATTTCCGAATTCAAAATGATAAAAGTAGAAAAAATCTCTTAAGAGACATAAATATCAATTGGGGCTATTTCATTTGGATCACATTATTATCTCAACCAAATTATTGTCTTAAGTTACTTGTTCTTTTGTTTTTTCAAAAATACATTTCAAATGTTGGCATCTTGAGGGAGTCCCAGGATGCAGGGCTCTGGGCAGAGAATCAACATCTTCACCAAGGACAGTAGCCCCGGGGACAGGGACAAAACAACTTTCTGAGTGACTACCTCAGGAAGAAGGGGGACACGGAGGAGAGCTTGCAAAGATGGCTTATAAATACTTGTAAGATGCCCCCAGGAACACCCAGGAATTAGGTTAATGGGGCTTTAGGAAAATTGGATGCATTGCACTGTGTAGGTAAGTTCAAAATGACAGTGAAATTGAAAACGTCACTGTTAATGCTTTCTTGTGAGATTTAGGGAGACTCAGATTGTACAGCTATAAGTCATTATTTTCCTCTTGCTACCTCCCTGCCATTCATTTTAAGATTGTGATTGTCAAGGTGGGATGCAAAGATGATCTGGTGAATCTAAAACTGCTTTAACAAAAATAGTTTATATTTAAAAAGGTGATTCATTGAAGTATGGGAAAAATATTTGCACTTCTCTTTTTATGTATTATCATATATAAGAAGATAAATGAAACGAAATATACTAATATGTGACATAAGGATTACCACCAGCTTCCTCACTCCGTCCCCGTGTCTAGTCATCCCAGGCCACCAAAGGCAGGTGAGGAATGAAGTCACTTACCAACCTGAGTTCTGTGTTGCAACTGATGTGTGCCATAGTTGAGTGGATTATACCATTTAATTCTAACTAATCTAATACTCCTCCCAATATGCAAGTGGTTTAAAAAAGCTTCTACACATTAAACATTCAATATAATTCTAACAATGAAAGAGGCAGTTATCAGTAAGAATCTTGTAGAGCTTCTCCTTCTAATACAAACTTTTATTAGACGTAAATATAAACTTTCCCTTCAGTGTAAAGGTGACATTACAGCAATGAATACAAAGCCATCCACTTTTCAATAAAAACCCCAGCTAGAGAGAGAACGCTGTGGAAGCAGATGTCTAGAAATGTTTCTATTGTTTTATTATTTCAGTGCCAGAAGCAATGTATTTCCCCTTAAAACTTGTAACTTCCACATTTAGGAAACTTGGAAACTTTTTTCCAGCGTGTTTAAAAATCCTCCAAAAAAAAAAAAAAGTTTCAGTGGTTTTTAAACCCATTTGTCAAAAATGTTACAATGTAACAAGTTCTGATTACTTTTAAAGCACATCTGATTGACATCAGAGAAGATGGAAAATTACTAGCCACATTTCAACTAAAACTTTAATAGAATTATTGGAAGGGATGGATAATAGCATGTCAGGACTTAGTAGATGCAGCTTGAGATGCATGTCCCCCACCTAGAAATGCTCATACTTTGGGGTATCTTTTCCAGCTACGACAGGTTTAAACCAAGTATGCGAGTAAACTCAGTGTATATCCTGAGCTTCGGATCATTGTATCACAGGGTGGGTAAAAAAACAAGATTTAAACAATTATAAAGCATATTTAGTTTTTTATCACTAAAATGTGCACTTACCATTAGGAAATGCATAATTATAAATAAACATACCTATCTTGAAGAGGATGTTCAAGTATTTTATTGGTAAGAGTGCAAAATGAAAAGTCCTTGTACCGTGTATTTAAGACAGTAGTGACTCTACTAAATCTGTAATCCAAAGGCCAGAAAAAAAGAAAACTATGCCTTCTTCAAAGTAGCTGATATTTATATTAATCAAAGTTGCTTCTTTTGTCCTCACACTGGTTCACTGGGTCTTCATGGTCATGCACATACCTGGAAGGAGAGACATTTCGGCTCCCATGCGGTCCTGGGGGAAGGGCAGGAGGCCTCAGGCCACACCAGCATCACCCTGCCACGGGGCGTGCTCAGGCTGCAGATGAGAAATTCATTCCAAAGTGGATATAAATTCTTAGAGATGCAGCAGAGGAGAGCATGGTCAATACTCGGTGGTGGTTTTAAAACAGAAGATGAGGACGCTGATGAGATTATCCATGAATGTTTTCTAGACTCACTTTGCCAAGAACACGTATGCACTCACCATCTGACTTGAGCAAAGTTAATGAATTATTCCACCAAATGGACAACTCTCTTCCACTCTAGTCCAGG
>NW_027966000.1:0-1150 GCF_054177405.1 Leptonychotes weddellii
GCAGAACTGTCTGTAGAGTATGAGCTCGAGTGTTAGTCAGTTGTGCTGGCATGGTCAATGTTTATTAACCAGTCAATATCTTTCCCATTCATCTGCTATCCAGACACTCCAACCAAGGAGTCTTTGAAGGTTGAAACAGGGCAACCTGTGTCCTTAGGCTTCTAAAGCGTGGGACAGAGGGCTATGCCTACTGATGATGCCCAGTGAATTCTTACCTCCTGACGAACAAATGGAGGAGGAAATCAGGATCACATTGGACCCATTAGATCACTGTCTTAAAGAGACTGGGTTCAGTTTGGGTTGCCACATTTTAAAGGGAAATGAGTATTTTTATTCCTGGATGCTTCCTGGTACCGTTAACAGGCCACAGGAAGGCAGAGAAGTGGGTGCAGTCGGTCCCCAAGGTGGCAGCTTGAAGGGATTACTCCTGTGGGTAGAGAACACCAGGCATTCCTGTTTCTGGGACTGTTAACATTGGGTTGGATACTGATGCAATATATCATACCTTGTTGACTTTTATTCCTCTATAAAGACTGTATGTCTCAGGGAAAAGGTTTTCTTTTGTTTGTTTGTTTTTATTTTTTATTTTTATTTATTTATTTTTAAAATTTTATTATGTTATGTTAGTCAGCATACAATACATCATTGGTTTTTGATGTGGTGATCCACGATCCATTGTTTTCGTATAACACCCAGTGCTCCATGCAGTACATGCCCTCCTTAATACCCATCACCGGGCTAACCAATCCCCCCTCCTCCTCCCTTCTAGAACCCTGTTTGTTTCTCAGAGTCCATAGTCTCTCATGGTTCATCTCTCCCCCCAATTTCCCCTCCCCATTTTTCCCTTCCTTCTCCTAATGTCCTCCATGTTATTCCTTATGTTCCACAAATAAGAGAAACCATATGATAATTGACTTTCTCTGCTTGACTTATTTCACTTAGCATAATCTCCTCCAGTCCCATCCATGTTGATGAAAAAGTTGGGTATTCATCTTTTCTGATGGCTGAGTAATATTCCATTGTATATATGGACCACATCTTCTTTATCCATTCATCTGTTGAAGGGCATCTCGGCTCTTTCCACAGTTTGGCTATTGCGGACATTGCTGCTATGAACATTGGGGTGCATATGGCCCTTCTTTTCACTACA
>NW_027966001.1:0-209 GCF_054177405.1 Leptonychotes weddellii
GGCTCCCCTAGGAAGCAATATACAATTGGTCTTGAACAATGTGGGGTTAGGGGTATTTACCTTTTGACTCTACAAAAGCTTAATTACTAATAGTCTACTGTTGACTGGTTGGAAGCCTTAGTGATAACATAAGCAGTGGATTAACCCATAGTTTGTATATGTATTTGGTACTATAGTCTTAGAATAAAGTAAGCTAGAGAAAAGAAAAT
>NW_027966002.1:0-209 GCF_054177405.1 Leptonychotes weddellii
AAAATGATGTACTGACAATGTACATAAAATGACATACTGATACATGCTGTAACATGAACCTTGCAAACTTTATGTTAAGTGAAAGAAGACAGCCACAAAGTACACATATTATATGATTCCATTTATATGAAATGTCTAGAATAGATAAATCCATAGAGACAAGTGGTTGCCAAAGGCTGGGGAGCAGGAGAGAGGGTTGCGGGGGGCGG
>NW_027966003.1:0-209 GCF_054177405.1 Leptonychotes weddellii
GAAAAGGGTAATTAATAATTAATTTTAAAGCTTAATGGATCAATGGCATAATAAATAATCGTTTATCGTTTTATACTAATATAAGCTGAGCTTTCTTATTTTAGCCATTATTTTAACTGAATTTTTAACCTGTTTTTTGCATGATTCGTTACTCTTAATATAGTTAAAAGTAGTAAACGTTGTTAAACTGTGCTAAAAATGATATCAAT
>NW_027966004.1:0-209 GCF_054177405.1 Leptonychotes weddellii
AAAAGGAGACTTTCAGACCGATATCCCTGATGAATATGGATTCCAAAATCCTCAACAAAATCCTAGCTAATTGGATCCAAATACATTAAAAGGATCATCCACCACGACCAAGTGGGATTTATCCCTGGGATGCAACAGTGGTTCAACATTTGCAAATCAATCAACGTGATAGAACACATTAATAAGAGGAGAGAGAAGAGCCATATGGT
>NW_027966005.1:0-209 GCF_054177405.1 Leptonychotes weddellii
TTTCTCATACGATTTGAGAGTATTCAACTCTCAAAGCATAATTTATTGAGCTGTCTGTGACACTGATTGGATTACTCTCCTATAAATATATATAACATGAATGAATCGTTTAGAACCTTGATACCAAACAAAGCTTGGATATTTTAGTCTATTTTCTTTCCTTCCTTCTCTAATTTCTTACTTCAGAAAAGCTAGTAGAAAAACTAATA
>NW_027966006.1:0-209 GCF_054177405.1 Leptonychotes weddellii
CCTGGGTGGCTCAGTCAGATAAGCATGTGCCTTCAGCTCAGGTCATGATCCCAGGGTCCTGGGATAGAGCCCCACATCGGTCTTCTTGCTCAGCGGGGAGCCTGCTTCTCCCTGTTCCTCTGCCTGCTGCTCCCCCTGCTTGAGCTTATGTTTTCTCTCTCTGTCAAATAAATAAATAAAATCTTTTTTATTTTTTTTTTAAAGATTTT
>NW_027966007.1:0-209 GCF_054177405.1 Leptonychotes weddellii
CCCTGGGCCGTGTCCTCCTCAGCCCCAAGAAGCCACAGGCACACATGCATGGTAGAAGTGGGGGTTCAGTCTTTGGTTTTAGGACAAGGCCATTTCTATGCTGAAATAACCACCCCTTAAAGGCAGGCTTGAAATAGTAATTTTATCCTATGTATCAGGCCCTCCTTGCCTGGAGGTCGGTGGTGAAACAAAATCAAGGACTCTCAGCT
>NW_027966008.1:0-209 GCF_054177405.1 Leptonychotes weddellii
GTGTTGGGAGACGGGCCTGTCTGAAGACTCGGTGCCCACCCCCTCACCAGTGACAGTCGGGCTGGGTATAGAACTCCAGAGGGAGATCTCTTCCCCAGAATGTTAATGGGGGCCCTCCCTTTGAAGTCATCGCTTTGCTGTTGCTTCCAGGGCTGGTGTGGGGGGCTCCATGGCTGGTGGGGCATCGATTCCGTGCCCGCCACCTGGGA
>NW_027966009.1:0-209 GCF_054177405.1 Leptonychotes weddellii
GTAAATAGTAGTGGAATTACTGGGTCATATGGTATTTCTACTTTTAATTTTTTTGAGGAACCTCCATATTGTTTTTCACAGTGTCTGTACCTGTGTGCACTCTCACCAACAGTACACAAGAGTTCCTTTGTCTTCACATCCTCGCTAACACTTACTATTTCTTGTGTTTTTGATTGTAGCAATTCTGACAAGTATAAGGTGATATGTTA
>NW_027966010.1:0-209 GCF_054177405.1 Leptonychotes weddellii
TCCGCTGCCGGGCCGGACCGCGTGGGCAAGGAGGCTGAGCCGCTTCTCCAGCTTCAGGGCTTCCAGGGCCTCCTGGGCCACCCGCTCCTCCACGGTGGCAGGTCCCCCGGGGCTCGGGTCTGCCGCAGAGAAGAGAATCAGCAGAGACGCGGCCTCGGTCCCCGCCCCGGACCCTCGCTGCAGGGGACCTGCCGCCCGGACGCACCGGT
>NW_027966011.1:0-1150 GCF_054177405.1 Leptonychotes weddellii
CTGGCACCTGGGCCCACGTTGGTCCCCACGGGGGCTGGGGTGAGGGGAGCGCACGGCCAGCCGGCTTCCATCCGCAGCACCTGAACTGCCCATGGGCGGCCTGCAGCCCAGACCCGGGCCACTGGAGGCACAGCCTGAGTCACAGGGGCCAGGGCAGAGGCTCAGAGGAGAGGACTGGAGCCAGGGAGGGAGGCAGGCAGGCCCAGGGAGCCGTGTCGGTCGGCCAGGTCACCAGGGGCCTGAAGGCCAGCCCAGTGCTCTCTGCCGTGTGTATCGGGGCAAAATGCGTGCAACGTGAAGTGTGCCGCCCCCACCGCCTGGAAGCAGATGGTGTGGCACGGGGAGCCCCCACGCTCTGGCACGGCCATCACCCCCGCGTGGGCAGAACCCCCCTTCCCAGAGAGAAACCCCTTTCTGGTGAAGCTTCTTTCACCAGACACGTGTTTGAGGTACATAGCACGTGTCAGCACCTTGTTGGTTGTCTCGGCTGGGGAATATTCCAGTGTGTGCACATACACTTTGTCTCCCTCCCAGGCTGTTGTGGGTTACGTGGCTTGTCCTGGCCAGCCGGGTTCTGTGAGGAGAGCTGCTGTGAACAGTGGTGCATGGGTATTTTCCAGCAGCGCTGAGCTGATGCTGCATCCGGCTGGGAAGGGGGAGCCGTGGAGGCTGCAGCCGGGGGTCTGGCCTTGAGGCGGGGTGATGGCTCCTCCTGCACCCTGGGGCCTTGGTGAACTGGGGTTTGATTTCCTGAGGCAGCAGGCCCAGGCACCTCTGTCCTAGGTCACAGTGAAAATTCGTTGAGACTGAAGAATGAGAGGTCCTTGGCCTGGTGTCCGGCCCAGGTACACATGGACAGCTGTCTGTCCACCTGCACTCCAGGGGTGTGGCAGGGTGAGCAGCCCCTGACCGCCCCTAGCTCAGCTTCCCCTCTGGCATCAGCCCAGTTTCAAAGGCAGAATGCGCTCCCTCTCCCAACTCAGACGGGCCCATCTGCAGAGCCGAGATGGTCATGGCAGAGGAGAGGAAAACCGGTGTCAACCCCAAGAAATCTCTGGCCCGAGGGGGTGATGGCAGCAAGGAGCAGTCTTGGCCCAGAAGTGACCGAGGCAGCCAAGTGTTCGGCCTGGGCCTGAGCTACCAGCACAGA
>NW_027966012.1:0-209 GCF_054177405.1 Leptonychotes weddellii
AGGTTATAGGTAACCAGTTTTATAAGACGGTGCACCTAGCGTGAAAATAATTCCAACAGTTAGAAGATTAAACAAACTGGGGGGGCGGAGCAAGATGGCGGAGGAGTAGGAGACCTGGATTTCGTCTCCTCTCAGGAATTCAGCTGGATAGGGATCAAACCATTCTGAACACCTACAAACTCAACAGGAGATCGAAGAAGAGAAGAGCA
>NW_027966013.1:0-209 GCF_054177405.1 Leptonychotes weddellii
ACAGGGATGCAGACTCAGAAACAAGTCATCCTTCTGTGTGCATCGGGTCACATCCGATTCACACATTCCTTGTGGGGAAGAACTCCTGGGCACTGCCGAGTCTTAGCACATTTTCAACGAGTCTCTTTTATTTACTTATTTCCTGCGTAAAGTCAGTGATTCCTCACTTACATGAACTTCACAGCCTTTCAACGTTTTCCGTAGAAGTG
>NW_027966014.1:0-209 GCF_054177405.1 Leptonychotes weddellii
CCTCCCTTCCCCTATCATCCTCTGCCTTGTTTCTCAAATTCCACATATTAGTTGAGATCATGGGATAATTGTCTTTCTCTGATTGACTTACTTCGTTTAGCATGATACCCTCCACTTCCATCCAAGTTGATGTAAATGGCAAGATTTCAATTATTTTGATGGCTGTATAATATTCCATTGTGTGTGTGTGTGTGTGTGTGTGTGTGTGT
>NW_027966015.1:0-209 GCF_054177405.1 Leptonychotes weddellii
AAAATCTTTAAAAAAAAAAAAAAAAGAGTCAGGGTTCCAACACTGATGGTTCTGTTGTTGTTGCGACACATAGGAAGACATTGATATTACCATATGATTTAAAAAGTTTACTAAAACCCATATTATTTGCTCTTAGAAAAACATATTTGACTTGGAACTACAGTTCTGACCAAAACTGTAAACCTTAAATGTCCTGAGAAGCTTAATGT
>NW_027966016.1:0-209 GCF_054177405.1 Leptonychotes weddellii
TTTTTTTAATTTTTTTTTTTATTCTTATGTTAATCCCCATACATTACATCATTAGTTCTAGATGAAGTGTTCCATGATTCATTGTTCGTGCACAACACCCAGTGCTCCATGCAGAACGTGCCCTCCTTAATACCCACCACCAGGCCAACCCATCCTCCCACCCCCCTCCCCTCTAGAACCCTCAGTTTGTTTTTCAGAGTCCATCTTCT
>NW_027966017.1:0-209 GCF_054177405.1 Leptonychotes weddellii
TACTCACTTGGTATGTCTGTATCACATTTTGGTAATTCTCATAATATTTCAAACTTTTTCGTTATTATCATGTTTGTAATGGCGATCTGTGATCAGCGATTAGGACTTGCTGAAAGCTCAGATGAGGGTTAACATGTTTTAGCAATAAAGTATTTTTATTTATTTATTTATTTATTTATTTATTTATTTATTTATTTATTTATCTGAGA
>NW_027966018.1:0-209 GCF_054177405.1 Leptonychotes weddellii
TACCGTACCAGAATCCCAACCAGAATTTCCAGTTCTTCCAGTTGTTCATGAGAAGCTCTAAATATAGATTTTCATGTGATATAAACAGAATTTAAAATTTAAAAATAAAGGAGAGGGAGTTGAGAAATACTAGTGGCTGAAAAAGGGAGATATGAGTGGGCATGGATTACCTGTTCTGTAAAACATAGGACCACATAAATTGTAGGGAT
>NW_027966019.1:0-209 GCF_054177405.1 Leptonychotes weddellii
TTTCGCTCAGCATAATACCCTCCAGTTCCATCCACATTGTTGCAAATGGCAAGATCTCATTCCTTTTGATGGCTGCATAATATTCCATTGTGTATATATACCACATCTTCTTTATCCATTCATCTGTCGATGAACATCTTGAGCCAACTCACTTCTAACTTTCATCTGAGTACAAGGTCTGAGACAGACTTGGGTCTGAACCCAGTTTC
>NW_027966020.1:0-209 GCF_054177405.1 Leptonychotes weddellii
AAAATCTTTAAAAAAAAAAAAAAAAGAGTCAGGGTTCCAACACTGATGGTTCTGTTGTTGTTGCGACACATAGGAAGACATTGATATTACCATATGATTTTAAAAGTTTACTAAAACCCATATTATTTGCTCTTAGAAAAACATATTTGACTTGGAACTACAGTTCTGACCAAAACTGTAAACCTTAAATGTCCTGAGAGGCTTAATGT
>NW_027966021.1:0-209 GCF_054177405.1 Leptonychotes weddellii
TGGCTCCAAAATGGATGGGAAGGCTGGAAAATGAGGTTCAAAAAATAGAAGAAGGGAACCTGGTAAGCTGGAAATATGACTAAGAACTTATCCTATGCAGAGAAAGGGGAACCCTCCTACACTGTTGGTGGGAATGCAAGCTGGTGCAGCCACTCTGGAAAACAGTATGGAGGTTCCTCAAAAAGTTGAAAATAGAGCTCCCATACGAT
>NW_027966022.1:0-1150 GCF_054177405.1 Leptonychotes weddellii
TGCTTATGTAAAGTATCTATGCCTTTTTCAATTCGTGGTGCCCATGCCTTAGTGTCTCCAATTTTAGGAGCACTCAACATCCCCTTCTCATGGCACTGTTTACAATGAGACTCATAAAGTTTGGACCCAGCATCTGCTGCTAATGGTGCAGAATCAGTCTCTACAATAGTCTCAGAACTTTCCGTATTGACTTCTGTTTCTGCTTCAACAGCCTCAGCTTCTGGCTGCTCTGCCTCTGTATTCGCCTCGTCTTCAATGACTACATCAGGCTCTACAGGTTCGACAGTATTGCTCTCTGATACCGCCGCTTCATTTGCACTAGATTCATTCACTGTCTCTTTTTCATTGCCACAGCCTACTGTTAAACCTAAGCTTAAAACACCAATCAATAATAGTCCTGCTTTATTGAAAGGTGATGATGTCACACTTTTACTTTGTTGTGGTTTGGATTGTTTTAGCATGAGAAACCTCGCCTTTGCTAATTAAAAAGTGAATTATTCATAAGCTATAAGCTTCAAGCAAAAATCAGGCAAGAAGTCAGAGACAAATGAGATTAAATGCAGGGGTTAACTGTTCAATTCATGGAACTTCAAATAGAAGTACAGTTAACCAAACTGCATTGATAAGAGGAGTTATTGAGCAACTTCTGCCTCTTCTTGAGCTGTATCTACTACCTCAGCAGCTGTATCAGTAGCTTCTTCTGTTGCAGAATCAGCAGTAGTGGCTGCCTCTTCACCAGATTCAGAATCAGCTGTTGTAGCCTCTTCACTATCTGCACCATCTTCAGTATCAGTGGTTTCACTACTCTCAACAGGAGCGATATCTTCAGGTGCCAATGGCTCATGCTCTGGAGCATTTTGTCTAGCCAGTTCTGCGGCTTCTTCTACTTTATCAACGGCTTTCACTTCATGATGATCGTCACCACCACAAGCTGTTAAAGTTAAAGTAGCGCCTAATAGGATTGAGGCCATTGAAAGCACACGACTCATATTGGTATTGCTTTGAAGATTAGATATTGACATTTTGAACTCCAAAAAGGGTAATTGATAAAGTTGCTTAATTTGACAGAGTAATAATATCACAACAGTGTAATACTCACTATAATCAACGATAGCTTTTATTAGGATAGCTATTAAAAATAAGCCCCTAG
>NW_027966023.1:0-209 GCF_054177405.1 Leptonychotes weddellii
TGGAAGCTCCACACCCCGTCCCCATTCCTCGCCCTGTGCATCTCTTCCATCGGCTGTTCCTGAGTTACGTCCTTTTCATAATAAACTGGGGATCTAGTAAGTACAGTGTTTCTCTGAGTTCTGTGAGCCGCTCTGGTAGATTAATCGAACCCAAGGGGGGAACCTGGGATGTCTAGCTGGGAGCCAAAGCACAGGGGACCTGGACTTGC
>NW_027966024.1:0-209 GCF_054177405.1 Leptonychotes weddellii
TACCATACCGGAATCCCAACCAGAATTTCCAGTTCTTCCAGTTGTTCATGAGAAGCTCTAAATATAGATTTTCATGTGATATAAACAGAATTTAAAATTTAAAAATAAAGGAGAGGGAGTTGAGAAATACTAGTGGCTGAAAAAGGGAGATATGAGTGGGCATGGATTACCTGTTCTGTAAAACATAGGACCACATAAATTGTAGGGAT
>NW_027966025.1:0-209 GCF_054177405.1 Leptonychotes weddellii
GAAATCCTTCTTTGTTAAAAAACAGACTCAACTAGTAAGGGTCATTTAGTGTTTGTGATAAATGTGAAGTCATAATTTATGAAGCATTTAAAAGAAATTAGAACACTAAAAATATTGTCACCTAAAATTATTTCATATGTAAGGAGCTAAGGACATATATATGAATGGGTACATTTTCTGCGCCATTTAAGGCTTCAGTTATTTATTCA
>NW_027966026.1:0-209 GCF_054177405.1 Leptonychotes weddellii
TGGTAACTCTGCTACTGGGTATTTACCCAAAGAAAGCAAAAACAATAATTTGAAAAGATACATGCACCCCTATGTTCATTGCAGCATTATTTATAATAGCCAAGATATGGAAGCAGCCTAGGTGTCAATCCAAAGATGAATGGTTAAAGCTGATGTGTTATCTATACACAATGTAGTATTATTCAGCCATAAAAAAAAAAGAGAGATCT
>NW_027966027.1:0-209 GCF_054177405.1 Leptonychotes weddellii
CAATATTAGTGAGAACTTTAGAGCTACGAGCTGCCCTCCTAAGATTCCACCCAGTCTGTGGTATTTTTTTTTTCTTTTATTCTTATGTTAATCCCCATACATTACATCATTAGTTTTAGATGAAGTGTTCCATGATTCATTGTTTGTGCATAACACCCAGTGCTCCATGCAGAATGTGCCCTCCTCAATACCCACCACCCGGCTCACCC
>NW_027966028.1:0-209 GCF_054177405.1 Leptonychotes weddellii
CTTGGCACAGTAGCTGAAATCTCCACATGGCCCTGGCCATGATTCTGATTTCTTTTTTTTTTTTTTTAAGTTTTTTTTTATTCTTATGTTAATCCCCTACATTACATCATTAGTTTTAGATGTAGTGTTCCATGATTCGTTGTTTGTGCATAACACCCAGTGCTCCATGCAGAATGTGCCCTCCTCAATACCCACCACCCGGCTAGCCG
>NW_027966029.1:0-209 GCF_054177405.1 Leptonychotes weddellii
AATATATGTTAAAAAAAAAAAAGAAGAAGAAGATAGCAGGAGGGGAAGAATGAAGCGGGGGAAATCGGAGGGGGAGACGAACCATGAGAGATCATGGACTCTGAAAAACAAACAGAGGGTTCTAGAGGGGAGGGGACTGGGAGGATGGGTTAGTCTGGTGATGGGTATTAAAGAGGGCATGTTCTGCATGGAGCACTGGGTGTTATAAA
>NW_027966030.1:0-209 GCF_054177405.1 Leptonychotes weddellii
AGAGAGAGAAATGATATGGATGGGAGGTGGTGGGTGGGAGGCAGGGAGGCAAACAGAGAACTACCAGAATGAAGGGTAAGTGCAAAAATAGTAATAATAATAATAATAATAATAATAATAATAATATGCCTACAGAACATAAACTCACAAGGAAAATAAGAATGTGCCCCTTGTATGTGCACCCCGATGTTTATAGCAGCAATGTGCAC
>NW_027966031.1:0-209 GCF_054177405.1 Leptonychotes weddellii
AGTCACCTGGTCCCCTGTGCCCACATGCAGCCTGGCTCACAGCAAGTGATGGCTAAGGAGAGGCAGGGTCTTCTGAGTCGCCAACAGTCAGCAACGGGGGCCACAGGTACAATAGGTTCCAGAGCAAGAGTCCCAACAGCAAGCAGCAGCAGGTTCCCATCCCATTGCTTGTCTGCGCACCACCTGCGAGGCACTTGGGATCCTACCCT
>NW_027966032.1:0-209 GCF_054177405.1 Leptonychotes weddellii
GGAGTAAGGGATTGTTCCAACAGGAAAGGGGGCTCCAAGACAGAGGGAACAGCTTGAGTAAAGACTAGGGGATTTCAAACAGCACGGGAGGGGCTGAGCGAAGCCGTGACAGTCCAGGAACCTGGCCCGTCTCCTTGGGAGGGCGCGTGGGCCCAGTGGCTGACACAGCCACCTCTCAGGGCATCTACGGGCGGCTCTTCGTGTGGATT
>NW_027966033.1:0-1150 GCF_054177405.1 Leptonychotes weddellii
TCCACACCAAGACACAGAGTAATTAAATGCAAAAAGTAGTGACAAAGAGAGAATTTTGAAAGCAGAAAGAGGACAGAAAACACTTACATCCAAGGGAAACCCCATAAGGCTATCAGCTGAATCTTCAGCAGAAAGTTTTTGGGACAGAAGAGTGTGGCATGATATATTCAAAGTGCTGAAAGAAAGACATCTGCAACCAAGAATACTCTATCAGACGAGGCTCAGAATACAGGTTCCAGATAAGCAAAGGTTAAAGAAATTCATCATCACTAATCCAGGCTTACAAGAAACGTTAGAGGAGGCAATTTAAGTGGAAAGGAAAGACCATAAGCCAGAATAAGAAAAGTAGGACACACAAAACCAGTAAATTTAAGTATATCTATAAAAGTCAGTCAAGGGATACACATAAACAGACAAGATGAAAAGTAGGACATAACAGACTAAAACATGGGGGGAGGTAAAGAGTAAATATACAGTGCTTTTAAAATGGGTTCAAACTTAAGCAACTATCAACTTAATATAGCCTGCTATATAAATGTTATATATAGTCTCTCATGGTTCGTCTCCCACTCCGATTTACCCCCTTTTTTCCCTCCTTCTCCTAATGTCCTCCATGCTATTCCTTATGTTCCACAAATAAGTGAAACCATATGATAATTGACTTTCTCTGCTTGACTTATTTCACTTAGCATAATCTCCTCCAGTCCCATCCATGTTGAATGTACTGGGTATAATACAAAAACAATGAATTGTGGATCACTACATCAAAAACTAATGATGTCTGATTGCTGAGGCTAGGACTTCTAGTACTATGTTGAATAGCAGTGGTGATAGTGGACATCCCTGCCATGTTCCTGACCTTAGGGGGAAAGCTCTCAGTTTTTCCCCATTGAGAATGATATTCGCTGTGGGTTTTTCATAGATGGCTTTTATGATATTAAGGTATGTACCCTCTATCCCTATACTCTGAAGAGTTTTGATCAAGAAAGGATGCTGTACTTTGTCAAATGCTTTTTCTGCATCTATTGAGAGGATCATATGATTCTTGTTCTTTCTTTTATTAATGTATTGTATCACATTGATTGATTTGCAGATGTTTAACAAACCTTGCAGCCCAGGAATAAATCCCACTTGGTCGTGGTGAATAACC
>NW_027966034.1:0-209 GCF_054177405.1 Leptonychotes weddellii
GGCAGAGGGAGAGGGACAAGCAGACTCTGCACTGAGCGGAGCCAATGTGTGGCTGGATCTCATGACCCTGAGATCCTGACCTGAGCAGAAACCAAGAGTGGGTGATCGCTTAACTGACTGAGCCACCCAGGATCCCTGTATGTTGTTTAAATTATCAAGTTTGAGGCAATTTGTTACACAGCAATAAAAAAACTGATACACAGCCTTTG
>NW_027966035.1:0-209 GCF_054177405.1 Leptonychotes weddellii
GCCCGGCTGCCGTGGGCCGCGCGGGGCGTCGGGGGCCCCAGGGCTGTGTTCGTGGGCAGGGGTCGCCTCACAGCCCCGCCACGGGAAGGGCCCCCTGTTCTCCTCTCCTGGGTCCACTTCGCTCCCTACATTTGGTAACGCTTCCCCCTACGTCTGCTTGGAGCTGTACCGCTCCACGCACCCGTCCGAGAAAGCCAGGCCTTTGTCCC
>NW_027966036.1:0-209 GCF_054177405.1 Leptonychotes weddellii
CACAAATAGTAAATAGCTAGCTTTCCTATTTGGATCCTTTCTTCTTTCTTTTTCCTTTTTTAAAATTTTTTTTATTTAAATTCAATGTAGTTAACATATAGTATATTATTAGTTTCAGGGATAGAATTTAGTGATTCATCCGTGGCATACAACACCCAGTGCTCATTCCATCACGTGCCTTCCTCAATGCCCATCAGCCAGTTACCCCA
>NW_027966037.1:0-209 GCF_054177405.1 Leptonychotes weddellii
TTAAGTAAAGAGGATTTCAATAGGAGAAGGAAGTGAATGATATATCAGACAGAGTTGCTTAGAATTTGGGCAAGTTTGACACAAGCTAAAGAATTTTTGAAACAATTCACATACATACTTAAATAATTAGGTGAACGATTTTGAAATGCTTATGGATCAGTTGAATTGTATTAGTGGATCTTCCCAAAGAACATTGACACAGGTGTAGA
>NW_027966038.1:0-209 GCF_054177405.1 Leptonychotes weddellii
GAACCAGCACGAACTTGATGCTACACAGCTAATTTAGTCCAAGAATTTCTATGCTACATAACAAGACAAAGGGCTTAAGCTGAGGTCTCTCTCTTTCTCTCTCTAATGATGGATTTACCAAAACACAGGGATGTATGACACAGCTGCTCATGTTTTAAACTAAGAACTATGTTTTTCTCTTTGCTGTGTAATCAGCGAGGTGCATCAGT
>NW_027966039.1:0-209 GCF_054177405.1 Leptonychotes weddellii
CTGGTCTGAATGTTAAACTGTCAAATATCAAGATTCCTCCCTTGCTTGTTTGGTTTGTGAGTGCTGGGCATGATTTCCCATCTCTATATTTTTAGTCTTTCCACATCATTTCCATCAGTGCCTAACATTTGCCCTATTTCCAGCCCAAGCGTCTGGACTTACTGGGAGAGGGAGTAAATATGCAATCTGGAAATAGGAGGACATTTTAC
>NW_027966040.1:0-209 GCF_054177405.1 Leptonychotes weddellii
TCTGTGGACACAAAGAGAACTCAGGCAGGGCGTGAAAATGTAAATCACCGGGTACAAATGGAACAAGAAAGACGTAGGCTGGTACAACGCTTTCCTGCAATCCCACGTTAGATAGGACTTGAACTCATGAGCCTAAGTAGGATCCTTAACTTTTTTGTGTCTTGGATCCCTCCAAGCCTGTGGATCCCTTCTGATAATTGTATTTGTAA
>NW_027966041.1:0-209 GCF_054177405.1 Leptonychotes weddellii
ACTGATGCAAGAGGCCACTGCAGCTCTGGTTGAGTCGCTGGCCCCAGGCCAGCCTGTGTCTGTGCACTTCAGTGCTGGCCGCTCAGGAATAGAGAGGCCAGTCTAGAGATGATACAAGGTACCGCTTTCTACTTTTTATTTTCATCCATCCACCTGTTCATCATCATCCATCTGCCCACCCAGCCATCCATCCATCCACGCATCCGTCC
>NW_027966042.1:0-209 GCF_054177405.1 Leptonychotes weddellii
AAAAAAAAGAAAAAAAAAAAGTAGAATGCTAACTAAAACATGAAGTGGGAAGTACTTAAGTTTTGATGGATGCAATGTCTCTCTTCAAACTTCAAGTTTACTCCAGTAATTCCTTGGAACTCAATGTGTTTTAAGTGCAACAGAGGCTAAACAAGCAGCTGTTATATATTGCTCTATCTAGGACTCAAACTTGCTGTGTCTCCCAGTAA
>NW_027966043.1:0-209 GCF_054177405.1 Leptonychotes weddellii
TCCTAATTCAATCAAAGCAACTCTACAAAGACCTCTTTGGGTCAATCGGGAGAATCTGATTTTGAACTGGTATTAGGTGATCTCAAGACATTAGAATGAACTTGATGAGCTGTGGCAACAGCATTATAGTTGTGTCAGGCATGTCTTCCTTGTGTCCTGGCTCTGGCCTCCCAGCTCCGCGTTCACTCTAGCTGTTGCTATTGTGCTCA
>NW_027966044.1:0-1150 GCF_054177405.1 Leptonychotes weddellii
CTGGGATCCCAATTATTCTAATGTGGTTTCGTCTTATGGTGTCACTTATCTCTCGAATTCTGCCCTCATGATCCAGTAGTTGTTTATCTCTCTTTTTCTCAGCTTCTTTATTTTCCATCATTTGGTCTTCTATATCACTAAGTCTCTCTTGTGCCTCATTTATCCTAGCAATTAGAGCCTCCATTTTTGATTGCACCTCATTAATAGCCTTTTTTATTTTGACTTGGTTAGATTTTAGTTCTTTTATTTCTCCAGAAAGGGTTTCTCTAATAACTTCCATACTTTTTTCAAGCCCAGCTAGTGTCTTTAAAATCATCATTCTGAACTCTAGTTCTGACATCGTACTAATGTCCATACTGATTAGGTCCCTGGCACTCAGTACTGCCTCTTGTTCTTTTTGTTGAGGTGATTTTTTCCATCTTGTCGTTTTGTCCAGAGGACAATAAATGAATGAGAGAACAAAATGCTAACAGGGTAACAATGTCCCCAGAAAATATACACTAAACAAATCAGAAAAAACCTGAGACTGGGGGAAAAGAAAGGGAAAGAAAGAAAAAAGGGAAAGGAAAAGAAAAAGATAAAATTAAGCAAAAACAAAACAAAAAAACAGAGTATGATCAAATATGATATGGCTGGTGCATAGATCAATGCCACACACTAGATTATGGGCGTATTTTGGTCTGTTAGAAGAAAGTGCCTCCCAAAATTTTAAAGAAAGAAAAACTTATATATGTACAAAAATAAGGGTTAATACGATGAAGAGATGGAATATTATTGTAAAGATTAAAATTATAAAAGGTTTTATAAAAGAAATTGATAAGATAAGAAGTTGGTTGAGAAAAGAATGAGGATTTAAATAAAAAAGGGAGAGAATGTGATCAGGAAGGAGACTAGAACATAGCCATACACTAGAGATTTAGGGTATATTTTGATCTGTTAAAAGAAACTGTATCTCAAAATTTTAAAGAGAGAACAACTTTTATATATATATATATATATATATATATATATATATATATATATAAAATAAGGGTAACTACTATGAAGGGATAGAATATGACTAAAAATGAAAAATAAAAAAGATTTTTTAAAAAAGGGATTGATAAGATGTTGGTTGAAAAGGGAAAAAGAAAAATTCAAAAAAAAAAAA
>NW_027966045.1:0-209 GCF_054177405.1 Leptonychotes weddellii
CTGCCAGCCTGGGGGCTGTGCACACTGCCCCGGCCCCCTGGGCAAGAGAAAGAGGAAGGGGAAATCAGGTTTCACCAGATGGCCAAGCTGCTCTTTTACTCAGCACCTGGGGAGCCCGGGGTGGGGGTCGGCGGAGGTGTGGCGGCAAAGCAGACCAAGGCAGCTTATTGTTAAGAGCACAGGACCTGGATCTGAGTTCAAATACTGAC
>NW_027966046.1:0-209 GCF_054177405.1 Leptonychotes weddellii
GGAGCCCGATGCGGGGCTCGATCCCAGGACCCTGGGACCATGACCTGAGCCGAAGGCAGACGCTTAACGACTGAGCCACCCAGGCGTCAGTTGGGTTTTTTTTTAAGATTTTATTTATTGGGGCGCCTGGGTGGCTCAGTCGTTAAGCGTCTGCCTTCGGCTCAGGTCATGGTCCCAGGGTCCTGGGATCGAGCCCCGCATCGGGCTCC
>NW_027966047.1:0-209 GCF_054177405.1 Leptonychotes weddellii
ATACCAGACACTTGCCCTCTCACAACATCCAACATTCCTACTAATTCTAGGAAAGACAGCCTGTCGGGCAAGGCTTCACAGTCCATAACTCTCCTTTTATTGTCACTTTTCCCCTCACTCCCCTAGAGGGGCAGTTTGTGAGCCAACTCCAGAACACAGCCCATGAAGCAAAAGCTTAAGCATGGCTTGGAGTCAGCCTCTTTATCAAA
>NW_027966048.1:0-209 GCF_054177405.1 Leptonychotes weddellii
CATCTGGCCCGGCATTTGCCCCAGCCAGTTCTCTGTGTGGAGAGATGGGGGAAGGGCCCTCTTGGGCTTTGGAATCTTCCCTGTCCCTTGGCCCAAGCTGAGTCACAGGCAGCAGACAACCCGGAGAGCTAGGGGGAGTCGACTCCCCTCTTCCTTCCCAGAGGAGAGGGGGCCAGGCTGGTCTGCCCTTCTCGATCCTGTCCTGGCAC
>NW_027966049.1:0-209 GCF_054177405.1 Leptonychotes weddellii
TGAGCCACCTAGGCGCCCAGGAAAATGGCAGTTTTCTAATTCAATTGTGTTTCTTGCTTTTATTAGCCAAGATTCTTCCATAAAGATAAACTTTTCTCCATCAACTATATGATCACTCTGAACTATAGTCCACCCAATAAAGACAGGACCAATGGTTGTCTCTCTCCTTTTATTTACCTGTTTTATTTACCTAACAAACACACAAAAAC
>NW_027966050.1:0-209 GCF_054177405.1 Leptonychotes weddellii
TGCACTCCCGATTCCTTTTGGTTCTAAGTCCAAAATGGCAACTCTCAAAGATCAGCTGATTCAGAATCTTCTTAAGGAAGAACATACCCCCCAGAATAAGGTTACAGCTGTTGAGGTTGGTGCTGTTGGCATGGCTTTTGTGCTATCCCAGTATCTTAATGAAGGACCTGGCAGATGAACTTGCTCTTGTTGATGTCATAGAAGACAGA
>NW_027966051.1:0-209 GCF_054177405.1 Leptonychotes weddellii
AGGATGGGTTAGCCTGGTGATGGGTATTGAGGAGGGCACGTTCTGCATGGAGCACTGGGTGTTATACACAAACAATGAATCATGGAACACTACATCAAAAACTAATGATGTAATATGGTGATTAACATAACAATTAAAAATTTAAAAAAATATATGTGAAATACTTAAGAGATAAATCTGACAAAAGATATGTGAGGAGAACAAAGTAG
>NW_027966052.1:0-209 GCF_054177405.1 Leptonychotes weddellii
GCTGTAGCTGTTCAAACTGTTGGTCAGTCCTTCCACCAAGGATATCCATAAATTTGCAGTTAGTTTCAAATCTTTGTCCTCATGTTTCTTCAATGGTTTCTTTGAGGTTGTCTTGAGCCATTGTAAAACTTAACATTTTGCCACTCAATGTATCCTGCTTCCATTGTTTCTCCTTGGCATTCAGGTCTAGAACTATCACGTGCACACTT
>NW_027966053.1:0-209 GCF_054177405.1 Leptonychotes weddellii
ATTAATTGATTTCTCCATTCTAGCCATTGTCTTCACAATTGCTAGCCTGAATTCCATCTCCAACATCTTGGTTATATCTGCATCCATTTGTAAATCTGCAGCATAAGTCATAATCTCTGAGTCTTTTCTATTTTGGGGGCTCCTCCTCCTAGTCATTCTGTTGATGGGTGTTTGAGGGAATGTATAGAGTCCAAATTATTGACCAGAAC
>NW_027966054.1:0-1150 GCF_054177405.1 Leptonychotes weddellii
TGTAATCATTTGAATACATACATCAACTATGCATACAGTATTCAACCCGAATTTCCCATTTGGCATCAGAACATTAACACTGAAAATTCATGGATTTAGTTAGTAATAGAACCGGACTAAGAAGGCTGGCTCCCAGGTCTTCCGACCTCCAGCCTCAGGCTCCTTGCTCTGTGTAATAGGCCCCTTGGGTCATCATCTCAGAGATAAACACCACCTGAAGGGTTGAGCTGTGATCATTTACCAAAAACAATGCTTTAGAGAGGAAGAAGTACGGAATACAGAAAAAAAAGAAAGAAAGAAAGAAAAGAAAAGAAGTCTAGGGCTTTTTAAAGGTGCTTCCAAAAAAACTGATGGAATTTAGCATTTGTGGAAAACGATGAATGGTAGATACAAAATCACAAGTGTATACACACACAACAGTGATAAATTTAAAGAATATCAAAATATACTGTTATCGAAAAGTCCTCAAGGACCAAATGGCAGGAAGCTTTTTAAAAATTTTATTTTGAAAGGATCTTAGACTTACAGAAAAGTTGCAAAAATAGCAGAGCTCCTGTATACCCCTCAGTCGGCTTCTGCCAATATCAACGTCTTATACTATCACAGTCTGTGTAACAAACTAAGAAATTAACATTAATACAATACTATTAACTGCACTATTTTTATTAGTTTTCATATTTTATTCACATCTTATTAGTTTTTCAACTAATGCCCTTTTGTGTTGCAGGATCCAATCTAGGATCCCACATTGCTTGTAGGTGTCATGTATCCTTACTCTCTCCTCCAATCTGAAAATTCCTCAGTCTCTCCTTGTCTTGCATAACCCTGACACTTTTAAAGAATACTGGTCAGTTATTTTGTACGACGTTCATCAATTTGAGTTTGCCTAAGGTTTTTTATGATTAGATCAGGTCATGCATTTTTGGCAAGAATACCATGGAAGTCATAATGTCACCTTCTGTGATGGCTAATTTTATGTGTCCATGTGACTGGCCACGGAGTGCTAAGGTATTAGGCCAAACATAATTCTGGGTGTTTTTGTGAAGGTGCTTTGGATGAGGTTAACATTTAAGTGGCAGACTAAGTATTGCAGATTACCGTCTCTGATGTGGGTGGGCCTCATCCAATTAGTTGAAGGCCTTAAAAAAAC
>NW_027966055.1:0-209 GCF_054177405.1 Leptonychotes weddellii
AATATATTACAAGAAATGAAAACTACAGTGCAATATTTCTCTTGAACATACATGCTAACAAAATTTTATCAAATAAACCCAACAATATATAAAAGAGGTAATGCATCACAACTGAGTATGGCTTAGCCAAGGAATGCAATATTGATTTAACATTCAGAAATTATCCATGTTATTTGCCATACTAACAAACTAAAAAAAAACAAAAAAAC
>NW_027966056.1:0-209 GCF_054177405.1 Leptonychotes weddellii
CACAGCGAGAGAGGGAACACAAGCAGGGGGAGTGGGAGAGGGAGAAGCAGGCTCCCCGCAGAGCAGGGAGGCCGATGTGGGACTCGATCCCAGGACCCTGGGATCATGACCTGAGCCGAACGCAGTCGCTCAACTGACTGAGCCACCCAGGCGCCCCTAAAGATTATTTTAAACTGAAGACTTTGAGATACAGCAGATGCAGAAAGAAG
>NW_027966057.1:0-209 GCF_054177405.1 Leptonychotes weddellii
TTTGTTTCTCAAGTGGATGATAAGCATGTAAACTGCAGAAAATGTGTATCAGCATTGTATCACCGTGGGACCTTGATAGTAACCCTGAACTCACAAAAGTAAGGAGACACAAATCTGCTGAAAAATGTCAGCATCTACTTTAAAAACTAGTCGTAACTCATATAAAACCATGACCAAAAATCATAATGTCGCACGTGAGGATACAAAAG
>NW_027966058.1:0-209 GCF_054177405.1 Leptonychotes weddellii
GCTAAGCAACGTGATTTTATGTTAGTGAATTTGGAACTAAAAGGCCTTTAAAGTTTATTTGTTTGTGTATGTATGACTTTAAAAGAGACATTTGTTTGATGAAAACCATACTTTAGGAAGGTTTATTGCTGACAACTAGGCTTCTATCTTCTTATCAAGAGTCAGGGTTACACATGTGAAGATGATTTTACTGCTGACAATGGGTTTTC
>NW_027966059.1:0-209 GCF_054177405.1 Leptonychotes weddellii
CCCCAGCCACCTGCCACCTCCCCACCTGCCCCCTCAGCACCTCACTCCCCCGCCCCAGACGCCTGCTAGCCACTTTATTCAGCAAGGAGACCGAGTCCATAGTCACACACCAGAACTTACACATCAGATGAGAAAGTGGCAGGATGAAGTAACTAGTTACTTCAGAGCGGCTACCTTAGGAGGAAGCCATTTCCGTGTCCTAACTTTAC
>NW_027966060.1:0-209 GCF_054177405.1 Leptonychotes weddellii
ACTTCTCTCTAAGTTTTAAATTGCTTCACAAGTTTCTTTAAAAGTACAAAGAAATATAAAGTAGTGCCTTAGGGGGGAAATATTCAAAATGAAGAGGACTGAGGCCCGTTATTATTTCAGTGTTTGAAATTGTCATTTATTATTTTGTTACTAGCTGACAACATAGAGATCGAGTGAATTAGTCTTTTACTGACAAATACGCATTACAG
>NW_027966061.1:0-209 GCF_054177405.1 Leptonychotes weddellii
TGGATGTCTTCTTTAGAGAAATGTCTGTTCATGTCTTCTGCCCATTTCTTGATTGGATTGTTTTTTGGGTGTTGAGTTTGAGAAGTTCTTTATAGATCTTGGATACTAGCCCTTTATCTGTTATGTTATTTGCAAATATCTTCTACTATTCCGTGGGTTGTCTTTTCATTTTTTGACTGTTTCCTTTGCTGTGCAGAACCTTTTTATCT
>NW_027966062.1:0-209 GCF_054177405.1 Leptonychotes weddellii
GTTGGGCGACTGCCTTCGGCTCAGGTCATGATCCTGGAGTCCCGGGATCGAGTCCCGCATCGGGCTCCCTGCTCGGCAGGGAGCCTGCTTCTCCCTCTGACCCTCCCCCCTCTCATGTGCTCTCTGTCTCTCTCATTCTCTCTGTCTCAAATAAATAAATAAAATCTTTAAAAAAAAAAATCTTAAAAAAAAAAAAAAAGCAGATATAG
>NW_027966063.1:0-209 GCF_054177405.1 Leptonychotes weddellii
AGGCCCACCGTATTTATCCACTTCTTTTTCTAGGGCCATTTAAACTTCATTTTGCTGCCTGAAGCTGTGGTACTGTCTTGCCCTTCTCCAGACTTGATACATTGCCTGGCAAGACTTCCTGTTCAATTCTTTTCCAGATCCTGGCTTCTCCCGGCTTGCTTCAATGGGGCACCCACCGAGATCACTTCTTCACTTTAGCTCATCCCAAA
>NW_027966064.1:0-209 GCF_054177405.1 Leptonychotes weddellii
CAGAAGATATAGTGTAAGGGATGCAGGTGTTTTAGCTCAGTGTGGATCACACAGACTGTGGTTGGCTGGGGGAAAGATACCCAGAATTTTTGGAAATGGGGTCCCTCCATCATGCCTTGAATGATCCGTTGAATGAACACCTGGGTATGTGGCATTAATTCGGTGAATGCAGGGCTGTGTGAGCAGCATGAAGGGTGAGTGGGCAAAGG
>NW_027966065.1:0-1150 GCF_054177405.1 Leptonychotes weddellii
AAGAGAAAAGATACTCAACCTTTACTTCCTGCCTTCTTATTTCCTGCAGGGGCCTCCTACTGGTTGAACCCAACTGACTGCCAGCAGTCAATGGAGCTGCCAGAGCCAGCCTCCTGGGGCACAGAGCAGGTCAGGGAAGAATGGAAAATAGAATGGGGTGGGGGTAATTGGAAACTGACCAGTACTTGCAGTCATATCCCAATTTGATACCAAGTTCTTATGTCTTCCAGGTCCATGTTCCTTCTTATACATTAAGTTGACTCTCATTTTATGTATGTATGTATGTATGTATGTATGTATGTATTTGACAGAGAGAGACACAGCGAGAGAGGGAACACAAGCAAGGGGAGTGGGAGAGGGAGAAGCAGGCTCTCTGCCGAGCAGGGAGCCCAATGCAGGGCTTGATCCCAGGACCCTGAGATCATGACCTAAGCCGAAGGCAGATGCTTAATGACTGAGCCACCCAGGCACCTCCCCCCTGCCTTTTTTTTTTAATTTAAGTTGACTCTCATTTTAGATACACATTATGATAGCAACCACAAGTTTTATTATGGCTAGAGACTTGTTAAACTAGATACTCTCAATTTCTTTTCTAGCAGTCAGAAGGTCATCACATGGCTCCTGAGTTTAGATGGGATGAGGAAGATGGGAATGAACTACCATCACCTAGTTAGTCCCTGGATCACTAGTTCAGATATCCCAAACCATCTTTCAAATTCAACATACACTTTTCCCCAGATTAGTGGACACTTTCAGGGCTTTTGTATGGATAAAACGGAGTTACTAATTAAATACCATATGGCTAACTGATGGATGGTTACTCTTTTTTTTTTAATTTTTTTTTATTCTCATGTTAATCCCCATACATTACATCATTAGTTTTAGATGTAGTGTTCCATGATTCATTGTTTGTGCATAACACCCAGTGCTCCATGCAGAATGTGCCCTCCTCAATACCCATTACCAGGCTAACCCATCCTCCCACCCCCCTCCCCTGTAGAACCCTCAGTTTGTTTTTCAGAGTCCATCATCTCTCATGGTTCATCCACCCCTCCGATTTCCCCCGCTTCATTCTTCCCCTCCTGCTACCTTCTACTTCTTCTTCTTTTTTTTTTTCTTAACATATATTGCATTATTTGTTTCAGAGGTA
>NW_027966066.1:0-209 GCF_054177405.1 Leptonychotes weddellii
AATAATGGGTGTGAATTAGGCTATATGTTTTAAAGCTAATTCTATGGTTCATTTAGATATCTATTAATGTAAATTGAATACCTTAAAATTACATATTGGCCTCCATAATTTTCTTTTTTTTTTTTCTTTTTCTTTTTTTTTTTATTCTTATGTTAATCCCCATACATTACATCATTAGTTTTAGATGAAGTGTTCCATGTTTCATTGTT
>NW_027966067.1:0-209 GCF_054177405.1 Leptonychotes weddellii
CCTGGATGTCGGTGCCAAGCACTGGGGAAGCTCCAGTTACAGAAAACAAGTGGAAACCGCAGGCCCTGGGCCGAACATGGAACTAATTTGGAAGGCAGTGAGGAACAGTGGAACATAACCCAGAGTCCGGGAGGCAGATCTACCCCGAGCCAGGCCCCAAGGTTTAGCACAGTGCCTGGTACCAAAAAAAAAAAAAAAAAGCCCCCAGT
>NW_027966068.1:0-209 GCF_054177405.1 Leptonychotes weddellii
AGGTAAAGGAAATACTATTAATCGCAGTTCAAAAAGAAAATGCTGTAGTGTTTTTTAAAAACTGATGACACCCAAACAGAGAAAGACATGTATCATATGATCTCACTGATATGAGGAATTCTTAATCGCAGGAAACAAACTGAGTGTTGTTGGAGTGGGGGGTGGGGTGGGAGGGATGGGGTGACTGGGTGATAGACACTGGGGAGGGT
>NW_027966069.1:0-209 GCF_054177405.1 Leptonychotes weddellii
GAAACCCTCGGCCGTGTTCTTCCATTCTGGGGGCGGTTTGTATCTTATCATGGTTTACAACATGCACCTAGTTTCTTCTCCTGGGTTCACATCTGCTCTGTCATAGCTGCAGGAGGGACAGAGGCTGACAGATGGCTGATGTCCTCCATCTCTAACGGCAGGCACTCCCGTCTGCCCACCTGGGGGAGCATCCCAGCCCTACACGACAA
>NW_027966070.1:0-209 GCF_054177405.1 Leptonychotes weddellii
AAATATTACCCACGCATGTGGAAGCAAATATCTGATATCTTCAGTATTAAAGAGAGCTTACACATCAATTTTTTTTTTATTCTTATGTTAATCTCCATACATTACATCATTAGTTCTAGATGAAGTGTTCCATGATTCATTGTTCGTGCACAACACCCAGTGCTCCATGCAGAACGTGCCCTCCTCAATACCCACCACCAGGCCACCCC
>NW_027966071.1:0-209 GCF_054177405.1 Leptonychotes weddellii
TTCTCAAATTTATATATCTAATCTAAATATCTCCCCAGAACCCCATACTTGTACATATACCTTCCTACTCAACATCTTCTTTACAATATCTAATAGTTCAAAACCAAACTCTTGATATTCTCTCTCAAACCTGCTCCTACTACAATGAGAAGTTCTCAGTAAATGGCATTTCTACTGTTCTGGATGCCCAGGCAAAACACTTAGAATTT
>NW_027966072.1:0-209 GCF_054177405.1 Leptonychotes weddellii
CACCACCAGGCCAACCCATCCTCCCACCCCCCTCCCCTCTAGAACCCTCAGTTTGTTTTTCAGAGTCCATCTTCTCTCATGGTTCGTCCACCCCTCCGATTTCCCCCGCTTCATTCCTCCCCTCCCGCTACCTTCTTCTTCTTCTTTTTTTTTTCTTAACATATCTTGCATTATTTGTCTCAGAGGTACAGATCTGAGATTCAACAGTC
>NW_027966073.1:0-209 GCF_054177405.1 Leptonychotes weddellii
TCTTTGAAACGACAATAAGAAGGCAGTCTTCAAAGACCCTTTCTAGAACCATTTCGGGGACTGACAACACCATTAAAGCCAGTGACTTGGTTCCCTCTAAAGGGCCAATGCTTTAGCAGTAATGGTAGTATATGAAAGAACAAACCCTCCTACTTATGGAGGATGTACAGTTCACATCTGAGCCATCTTGACTTACATATTGGTCAGTC
>NW_027966074.1:0-209 GCF_054177405.1 Leptonychotes weddellii
AGGAGGGGTGAGCCTGGTGATGGGTATTGAGGAGGGCACGTTCTGCATGGAGCACTGGGTGTTATGCACAAACAATAAATCATGGAACACTACATCTAAAACTAATGATGTAATGTATGGGGTTTAACATAAGAATAAAAAAAGAAAAAAGAAAAGAAAATGAAAATTAGAGCAAAAATAAATGTAATAGAGACTAAAAAACAACAGAA
>NW_027966075.1:0-209 GCF_054177405.1 Leptonychotes weddellii
TTTTTTTTTGTATTTTTTTTATTCTTATGTTAATCCCCATACATTACATCATTAGTTCTAGATGAAGTGTTCCATGATTCATTGTTTGTGCATAACACCCAGTGCTCCATGCAGAACGTGCCCTCCTCAATACCCACCACCAGGCCAACCCATCCTCCCACCCCCCTCCCCTCTAGAACCCTCAGTTTGTTTTTCAGAGTCCATCGTCT
>NW_027966076.1:0-1150 GCF_054177405.1 Leptonychotes weddellii
AGCTGTTTTTTTAATAGCATTTTCTTACTGAGAGGCACAAATTTATAGTATTTTTCAGAAATGTGCAAAGCTGTGCCTAAGCTAAGTGTAGGATAAATTTTCTGTAAGCTCAAATAGGAATTTTTGGGATAATTTTCTTCCACTAAATTCATTAGAAAGAAGATTTAGTCATTATGGTTTTGTATTTGTAAATCAATCCAATAGTAAATCATGATTTTGTTTCAGTTTTAATATAACATATGCTATTTATATTTAGCACAAAATGCCTCATGCAATCCATAGAAACTGGCAAAATATTTTAATGATTCAAAAATATTTATAATTTAGGATGTAAACTAGTGAGTTAAAAGTAACACTGTGCTGAGATTCTGAAAACCCAGTTTCTAATTCTTCCACTAATTTTGTGTGTAGTTGTTTTTCAATAATGGTAATTACCTCAAGGATTGTTCTGTATATAAGATGAGACAGGTGTGTCTGGGTGGGTTTCTCAGTTGGTTGAGCACCCAGCTCTTGGCTTTGGCTCAGGTCGTGATCTCAGGGTCTTGAGATCGAGCCCTGTATTGGGCTCCATGCCAAAATTCTTTCTCCCTCTCCCTCCCCGCTCTGCCTCTCCACCCATCTCCCTGCTTGTGCACAGGTACTCTCTCTCTCTTTTTCTCTCTCTCTCTCTCTCACACACACACACAAATAAATAAGTAAAATCTTTTTTTTTAAATGAGATAATACAAGCTAAGTGCATAATTGTAGCATAAATGCTAGTTTTCAATAGTTAAGAGAAAAATCACTTAAGTCAAAGTGTGGAGAACAGGTTAGTAGGCAAGATTGAAAACAGGTAAACCATTAGCTGATGGTCTTAACTAAAAGAATAAAGATAAAGAGCAGGAGAGAAAGGAAAGCACACAATTGTATCAATCCAGTGTTGAGGTTTTTCTGGGTTGAGCACAAAATGGAGTAAAGAAATCAAGAAGGCTGAGAAGCGAATGATTTAAAGAGTTGATAAACCACAGCTCTCAGGCCAAGTTGAGCCCAACACCTGTGGGGAACTTTTTGTTTTTTTGTTTTTTATTTTTATTTTATTATGCTATGTTAATCACCATACATTACATCATTAGTTTTTGATGTAGTGTTCCACGATTCATTGTTTGTGTAT
>NW_027966077.1:0-209 GCF_054177405.1 Leptonychotes weddellii
GTTGGTGACTTTTTTTTTTTTTTTCCTCTCATTTAATTCCCAGGCATTTATTGAGCATCTGCTACAGATATATGGTTTAGACACTAGGGGAACAAAAATCACAACCCATGTTTGAAGGGCCCTGAGGCTCATGGAAAGTAGACAGAGAAACAGAATATCCAGATGGACGTGGAGGCAAGGGTGTTCAGCGGGAGCAGGGCATCTGTGGT
>NW_027966078.1:0-209 GCF_054177405.1 Leptonychotes weddellii
CACACACACACACACACACACACACACACACACACACAGTCCAGTTATAGACACTGTATTGCTGCTATCTTCAGTAAGACATTTTCATTAGTATTTTGAGTAGAATTTAGAAGTTTTTTTTTAACCAAGTTTTTCTTTCTTCCTTCCTTTTTTTTTTCTTAAATTCAAACCAAGGATGATGTTCTAAGGAAGTAATATAATAGAAAACC
>NW_027966079.1:0-209 GCF_054177405.1 Leptonychotes weddellii
CAGGAAGAATTAGAAAATCTGAACAGATCAATAATTGGTGAAAAGATTCAATCTGTAATAAAAAAGAAAAATATTTAAAAAAAAAAAAAAAGGAAAACTCCAGGACCAGGTGGTTTCACTGGAGAATTCCACCAAAGATGTAAAGTAGAACTGATATCAATCCCCCTTAACTCTTCCAAAATATTGAGGAGGAGGTAACCCTTCCAAAT
>NW_027966080.1:0-209 GCF_054177405.1 Leptonychotes weddellii
ACAAAGTCTGACACAGGATAAGGAAGGGGGGGGGGTCCTAACATGTTTAACCTGGAGAAGAGTTAACTGGGGAAAGAAGCAGAGAGGACCCACTCGCTGTCTTTAAATATCTGAAAGGCTGTCAAATGCAGTAATATAAAGCTACTCCAAGTATGGTCCCAACAGACCAGCAGCATCCGCAGCAGCTGGGAACTCGGTAGACGTGCTGC
>NW_027966081.1:0-209 GCF_054177405.1 Leptonychotes weddellii
AAAGCTCAGATCTCATCAATCATTTCCAGATAGAAAGGAACACTCAAAGGTCAGCCTCTTAAACCACTGGTTGGAAGCTACACACCAAGGATCACCAGGCTGGTACACTCCTCTCCAGGCTGCTATGGGTGTTGAAGTCTAATGGCATCACAGCAGCCCCCTTCTCCAGAGACCTGCTCTTGGCTGAGGGGAACCTCCTTACCCAGGAG
>NW_027966082.1:0-209 GCF_054177405.1 Leptonychotes weddellii
TTCTTTGACTTTTTTTTTTTTTTTCCTCTGACTCTACTACATAGAATTTTGCTTCTTTCAGTTTGTTCAGCCCTGCTTGTAAATAACATCTGTCAGCCATATGCCTTTCGGGATCAGCAGCCACAGAGCTCTAACATAAGGCCCTAGGTCTGCGGCTCTAACAGCTTCCTCGGCTCCTCCAGGCTCCGCCCCTCCACCCTGCCCACTCC
>NW_027966083.1:0-209 GCF_054177405.1 Leptonychotes weddellii
ATGAGAGACAATGGACTCTGAAAAACAAACTGAGGGTTCTAGAGGGGAGGGGGGTGGGAGGATGGGTTAGCCTGGTGGTGGGTATTGAGGAGGGCACATTCTGCATGGAGCACTGGGTGTTATGCACAAACAATGAATCATGGAACACTTCATCTAAAACTAATGATGTAATGTATGGGGATTAACATAAGAATAAAAATATATATATA
>NW_027966084.1:0-209 GCF_054177405.1 Leptonychotes weddellii
TCGGGAGTCGTTCCCAGATGCCACCCTCGGCCATGCGGTCTTCCTCCTGGCACTTGTGACGTGATGTGGGAAGCAGCTGCCTCCTGGTCTGTCCCCCAGACCCACGAGCCCAAGTTCAAGGGCCGTGCCCCGTTCATCTCTAAGGCCTCAGCCCACAGCACCGGGCCTGGCACATCTCAGGAGCTCAGTAAAGATGTGCTGTGAACTGA
>NW_027966085.1:0-209 GCF_054177405.1 Leptonychotes weddellii
CCAGAGTGGCTGCACCAGCTTGCATTCCCACCAACAGTGTAGGAGGGTTCCCCTTTCTCCGCATCCCCGCCAACATCTGTCGTTTCCTGACTTGTTAATTTTAGCCATTCTGACTGGTGTGAGGTGGTATCTCATTGAGGTTTTGATTTGGATTTCCCTGATGCTGAGCGATATTGAGCACTTTTTCATGTGTCTGTTGGCCATTTGGA
>NW_027966086.1:0-209 GCF_054177405.1 Leptonychotes weddellii
CCGGATGGGTGGGCCTGGTGGTGGGTATTGAGGAGGGCACGTTCTGCATGGAGCACTGGGTGTTATGCACAAACAATGAATCATGGAACACTTCATCTAGAACTAATGATGTAATGTATGGGGATTAACGTAAGAATAAAAAAAATGATCATATGGTTCTTATCCTTTCTTTTATTAATGTGCTGTATCACATTGATTGATTTTAAGCA
>NW_027966087.1:0-1150 GCF_054177405.1 Leptonychotes weddellii
AAACTTCCTTAGTTTTTAATTTTGCTTTGGTACAAGGTACTCAACCTTGGAAGTAACACTTCCAGATATGCCTAACCATATCTCATCCTGCCAAGATCTAAAAAGAAAGAGGAGTTCTTTCTTATTATAGACGGAAACAATTTGTCAGTTCCCCAGTGGCAGTTTTTACAAAAGTTGAGACTTCAGATGATCTGTTGATATGGAAAAAACAAAAGGTCATGGTTATTTTAGACTTGTGCCTTTAAAGTTAATCTCAGCAAATAAGCCCCCAAATGAAACCCCAACCCAGAAAGTTTTGTTTTTCAATAAAAGGATGACAAAATATAAAAGTTACTCCCCAATGTGCAAGTCCATGTTATATTAGAATTTTTCAGAACATTAGATAATAGAGTCACATAAAATGAAAGGAAATGTGTTTGGGAGCTAGAAATAAAGAATTCTGAATGAGCAATTAAGGCTTTTGTCCGTGTGACTGGGGACAGCTGCAGGGTTAAAGGCTCATGCTAAGTCACTCAACACTTTCAGAATATGCAGTGTGTGTGTGTGTGTGTAGCTCTGAAAAATGTAGCAACATCTATGGTATATACTGAATAATCACATATTCTTTTAGGCATAACTTAAGTTGCCTAAGAACCTTATCAAACAGAGTACATTATAAAATCAAGCATTTCTTAGAATGGGCATTATTGTCTGAAAACAATATTATGGAACCTACTTTTAACTAACACATATTGATAATCTTGAAACCCTTTAAGTTAAAGCATACATGTTAAAGGTTTTATAAAATATTATGCTGTCCTAAGAATACAAAATCCTTTAGAGACCTTTTGTAAGGCATCATCTTGCTAAAACAGCAATAGATAAGGATGCTTATAACTGCAAATATCTATGGAGGTAAAAGATAAGTTATTGTATGTGTGTTTAAAACCAAATTCTGCCAAGAAAGTATAAAAGCTGAGGCAGGAGAGGCGTATTTTTTATTCTTCCTTCAAAGGTGTAAGCTGGTAGGAAATGGAGAAAGCCAATAAGAAAAATTGATATTCTCCTAATAAACATAGCCCAAAGTCAGCTTTCTTCTTTTCTGCGTTAGCACCGGACTGTGGAAGGCCAGGGAGTAGGAACAAGAAAAGTAACCTTCTCCTGGCAGATG
>NW_027966088.1:0-209 GCF_054177405.1 Leptonychotes weddellii
CAGACTCCCCGCTGAGCAGGTAGCCCGATGCGGGACCCGATCCTGGGACTCCAGGATCATAAAGTGAGCCGAAGGCAGTCGCTTAACCGACTGAGCCACCCAGGAACCCGCATCATTGGGTTTTGATGTAGTATTCCATGATTCATTGTTTGTGCATTACACCCAGTGCTCCATGCAGAACGTGCCCTCTTTTTTTTTTTAACTGCTTT
>NW_027966089.1:0-209 GCF_054177405.1 Leptonychotes weddellii
ATAAACATCGGTGTGCGTGTACTCCTTCAAATGTGTATTTCTGTATGCTTTGGGTAAATACCTAGTAGTGTAATTGCTGGATCATGCGGTAGATCCATTTTTAGCTTTTTTGGAACTACCATACTTTTCTCCAGAGTGGCTGCACCAGTTTGCATTCCCACCAAACAATGCAAGAGGATTCACCTTCCTGCACATCGTCACCAACACCT
>NW_027966090.1:0-209 GCF_054177405.1 Leptonychotes weddellii
AAAAAAAAAAAAAACATGAAATAACAAGTGTTGGTGAGGACGTGGAGAAACTGGAACCCTGTGCAGTGTTGGCGGGAGCACAAAATGGTGCAGCCGCTGTGGAAAAGAGTACGAAAGTCCCTCACAAAATTAAAAATAGAACTACCATATGATCCAGCAATTCCACATCTGGGTATGTACCTAAAAGAACTGCAAGCAGGGTCTCAAAG
>NW_027966091.1:0-209 GCF_054177405.1 Leptonychotes weddellii
AGTGGGAAGGTGACAGGGACAGAAATGTGTTGCCCTGGGCTGTGGAGGCCGGGAAACCAGGACCAGGCTGCCGGCACCAGGACGACCTAGAGAAGGTCCGAGGCCTAGTTCAGAGTCAGGCGCCCTCGTTCTGCCCTGGGGGAGGGCTCGGGGTCTCTCTGCAGCCTCCTTTCCGGAGCACTAATCCAATTCGGAAGTGACCCACCGTC
>NW_027966092.1:0-209 GCF_054177405.1 Leptonychotes weddellii
GGGGCGCCTGGGTGGCTCAGTCGGTTAAGCGACTGCCTTCGGCTCAGGTCCTGATCCTGGAGTCCCGGGATCGAGTCCCGCATCGGGCTCCCTGCTCAGCAAGGAGCTTGCTTCTCCCTCTGACCCTCCCCCCTCTCATGTGCTCTCTCTCTCTCTCTCATTCTCTCTCTCAAATAAATAAATAAATAAAATCTTTAAAAAAAAAAAAA
>NW_027966093.1:0-209 GCF_054177405.1 Leptonychotes weddellii
TATTGAGGACGGCACGTTCTGCATGGAGCACTGGGTGTTATGCACAAACAATGAATCATGGAACACTACATCTAAAACTAATGATGTAATGTATGGGGATTAACATAACAATCAAAAATTTAAAAAAGAAAAGAAAAATATCTATTCATGTCTTCTGCCCATTTTTAATTGGATTATTTGGTTTTAGGGTGTTGAGTTTTATATGTTCT
>NW_027966094.1:0-209 GCF_054177405.1 Leptonychotes weddellii
CCTGACTCAGGGCCTTTGAAAGTGCTATTCCCTTTGCCTAGTATGTACCACAGTCACATGTCAGTGAACACAGCTAACTAACCTTTCCATTTAGGTCTTAATTTAAATATTATCTCCTCAATGTATCCCCCCACCCCTGATCACCTCCCTAAAATAGGCCCCTCTATTCTCTGTAACAACCCCTATTTTTTCCTCCAGCTTTGAGAAAA
>NW_027966095.1:0-209 GCF_054177405.1 Leptonychotes weddellii
GTAGACAAATATGTGAAAAAGAAAAGCTGTTAAAAAGGGAAACAGGATGCAGTTAGGAACGTCTGCCTTTTGGTTCACTCAGTAACTTTCCCCATGTTCTGGGGATAGCTCCTCCGTTTTCCCTGGAGAACCTGGTCCCTCTGCTTCCCAGTCTGCAGGGGGTCACTTCCCCACCCATGTCCTGGCTCCGAGGCTGGCTACCCTCCCAG
>NW_027966096.1:0-209 GCF_054177405.1 Leptonychotes weddellii
GCTG
The DNA here is from genome assembly GCF_054177405.1 of Leptonychotes weddellii. Taxonomy (NCBI): domain Eukaryota; kingdom Metazoa; phylum Chordata; class Mammalia; order Carnivora; family Phocidae; genus Leptonychotes; species Leptonychotes weddellii. The sequence continues at coordinate 5 of NW_027966096.1, forward strand.
GACAGTCACTAGCAGAGGTGACAGGACACCTGTCACCTGTGCCCCACGGGAACACTTGCTCTCCGGACAAGCCGTCCGCTGAAATGGGTTTCCGTGATGCCGGTGACAGCCCACGCCATCCGCGAGCCCCGGAAAGACCGCGGGGACAATGAGGTATCCTGGTCCTGCCCCATCGCCTCTCCCCTTCGCTGACTTTCACGGCTAT
>NW_027966097.1:0-209 GCF_054177405.1 Leptonychotes weddellii
CCACTAGAATTCTAAATACTGCTTTGATGTACAGAAACAGAAACAGAGAAAATTATATGCACATTTATGTAAAGAAGCATCAGTCATATATATAGTACTTGCAGAAAACATGATCCGATATGTTATGCATAATTCAATGAGTTAATTTCTCAATCTTTCTATTCCCTACATCAACTTTGCAATTGTTTTTAAAACAATATTGACTAATG
>NW_027966098.1:0-1150 GCF_054177405.1 Leptonychotes weddellii
ACGGGGGGGGTGTTCACGGTGGGGGTGGTCACGGGGGTGGTGGTCACGGGGGTGGTGGTCACGGGGGTGGTGTTCACGGTGGTGGTGTTCACGGGGGTGGTGTTCACGGGGGTGATGGTCACGGGGGTGGTGTTCACGGGGGTGGTGTTCACGGGGGTGGTGTTCACGGGGGTGGTGGTCACGGGGGTGGTGGTCACGGTGGTGGTCATGATAGTGGTGGTCGTCATGATGGTGATTATGGTGGTGGTGGCCGCAGTTGAGTATCAGTGGGGCTTTGTCTTTCCATTCAGTATTTTGAGGTAAACGGTACTTCATTGTGATTAGGAAGTAACACCCAAACACAACACAATCATGGGATTCCCTGGCTGGAAGGGATCATAAAGATTTTTTTCTACAACCTGTCACATGTGATGCCTAAATCTATTTAAATTGGTATTCCATCCTCTGTTTTAACATCCTCCTGATGGGGCATTCAGTAACTCAGTGCCCCTGATGTTGATCAGATGGCTTCTTTCTGAGTAACAATTTTCCAGCCTGGAAGAGGGGGTTGATAATGCCCAGGTATGAAAATTGTTGTAGGGCTTAGAAGTCATGCACGTCAAAGATCAAGACAGGAACTCAGCAGCTGTTTTCCTCCTCTCCTTCTCTTTCCCTTTCCTGGAAGCTGCTTATTTCATCTTTGGATGGCTCTACCCTTTAGCAAACCCTGACTCCCAGGCCTTTTAACTTCAGTCTCAATTTCCCTCTTTGTGGCCACACGATTTGAACTGAGTTAGTCTTTCCTAAGACAGCACCACACACATCACTCTTGCCTACCAGTATCTTCTTATTTCTAGTCCCTTGTTTCCTTGGCCACTCCTTATCATCAAATGGTTTCCAGTCCTCTTGCCCTGTTTGTTCTTCTCTGAATGTGTGCTTATGTCCTACTCAATCTGTGGTACCTATAAGGGTCAGAGGTGAAAGAGAATTTAGAGAGTGTCTGACATTTAGTTTGTATTCTAATTTATGTGTTTATAGCTATGATGCCCTTGGGCAAGCAACTTTTATACTTCCATTATAATGTTTCCCTACTCTTTCTAGAAAGAGATTCAGATATATAGCAAAAAGTGTTTCTTGGTGGTAAGAGCATCTGGATTCTTTAAGAACACTC
>NW_027966099.1:0-209 GCF_054177405.1 Leptonychotes weddellii
GGCAGAGGGAGAGGGACAAGCAGACTCTGCACTGAGCGGAGCCAATGTGTGGCTGGATCTCATGACCCTGAGATCCTGACCTGAGCAGAAACCAAGAGTGGGTGATCGCTTAACCGACTGAGCCACCCAGGATCCCTGTATGTTGTTTAAATTATCAAGTTTGAGGCAATTTGTTACACAGCAATAAAAAAACTGATACGCAGCCTTTG
>NW_027966100.1:0-209 GCF_054177405.1 Leptonychotes weddellii
TCTCGCTGTGTCTCTCTCTGTCAAATAAATAAATAAAATCTTTAAAAAAAAAAAAGTAATTTTTATGATCACTTAAAAAATGACTTTTTTTAAAAAAAGATTTTATTTATTTATTTGACAGAGAGAGACACAGCTAGAGGGGGAACACAAGCAGGGGGAGCGGGAGAGGGAGAAGCAGGCTTCCTGATGAGCAGGACCCTGGGATCATG
>NW_027966101.1:0-209 GCF_054177405.1 Leptonychotes weddellii
GAGATTTCAGTACATAGGTATGATTGATTAAATCATTGGCCATTGGTGACTGAAAATCTCCAGCCCCTCTCCTGGCCACTGGATTGGGGAGTGGGCTGAAAATTCTAATCCTCTAATCACAAGTGGCTGGTTTTCTGAGGTTGGTTTTACAACCAACACCTGAAGCTGCCTAGTCTCCCAAATGGGAGTTAACTCATTAGTATACAAAA
>NW_027966102.1:0-209 GCF_054177405.1 Leptonychotes weddellii
CGTGGGCAGTGAACACTGTTATTTGAAGGTATTTAGGCTCTGAAGGCAAAATCTAAAAATAAAGCATCTTTTTTATTGTTATGTTAATCCCCATACATTACATCATTAGTTTTTGATGTAGTGTTCCATGATTCATTGTTTGTGCATAACACCCAGTGCTCCATGCAGAACGTGCCCTCTTTAATACCCATCACCAGGCTCACCCATCG
>NW_027966103.1:0-209 GCF_054177405.1 Leptonychotes weddellii
TTCTTTTCTGCGATCTCCTGTTGAGTTTGTAGGTGTTCAGAATGGTTTGATCCCTATCCAGCTGAATTCCTGAGAGGAGATGAAATCCAGGTCTCCTACTCCTCCGCCATCTTGCTCCGCCCCCCTATGCAGCCCTATGTTAACTGCAGCTTTATCCACAATAGCCAAGGTATGGAAGAAGCAACCCAAGTGTACTCTTTTATAGGTGA
>NW_027966104.1:0-209 GCF_054177405.1 Leptonychotes weddellii
TTAATAAGTCCCCCAATCTATGATAATTTGTTATAGCACTCCAAGTAGACAAAGATAATGTGATAAATATTGTAGAATCATCCCCAAGCAGATTTAGTAACATTCTCTTCGGTGCTCTGCAGCATGCATACATTTCCACTATTCATAAAACATGAAATTTTCATTGTCAATATACAAACTGTTAGCTCTGTGAGGGCAAGACAGTGTTC
>NW_027966105.1:0-209 GCF_054177405.1 Leptonychotes weddellii
CGGATGGGTGAGCCTGGTGATGGGTATTAAAGAGGGCACGTTCTGCATGGAGCACTGGGTGTTATACACAAACAATGAATCATGGAACACTACATCTAAAACTAATGATGTATGGTGATTAACATAACAATAAAAAAAGATTTAAAAAAATAAAATCTATGAATAGTTTTATTTATGAAATACCACTGACTTCATTTTTGTTATGTAAA
>NW_027966106.1:0-209 GCF_054177405.1 Leptonychotes weddellii
ATCCCTAGGTGTGAAAGGAACGTGCTGTATTCCTACACAGAGGCAAGGATTTACAGATAAAACTTAATGCCAGCCTTTCTTTCAGATTTGCATTTTGTAGTACTAATAAACCACACGCATCTTAGCCCATGTAATTGACAAACATACTATTTATGCAGCTGATTACTTCATTATATTGCCACCTCCATAATGCAAATGGAGTGCAAAAA
>NW_027966107.1:0-209 GCF_054177405.1 Leptonychotes weddellii
AATGAGGAAATACTGAACGTTGTTATTAGGAATTTGAGAACTATATCATATCAGAAGTAGAGTTCTGATAGGTTGAATGTTGCAGATTCCTTCAAGGCATTTTACATTGTTTTACTCATACGTTAAAAAAAAGAAAATTAAGTCCCAAGTTATCTGTAAGGTGCATTTCCACAAATCAGATTTTCTTTTTTTTTTTTTTTTGATTTTAT
>NW_027966108.1:0-209 GCF_054177405.1 Leptonychotes weddellii
TGGGGGAAGAAGTTATCTTCAATATTCTAATTAGAGTTTAAGGTGAATGTACCTGCTCTCAGAAAGGGGGCACAGAACAGAAGCTGGGGGAAAAAGGAAATCTACTAGATGATCAAAGAATAGCAAAATTCCCACTTTATCTTCATTTGTCCGACAGTTTTCTGTAAGTCCCTTTGAAAATAACACAGTACCTCAAACATACACAAATA
>NW_027966109.1:0-12371 GCF_054177405.1 Leptonychotes weddellii
GGGCACCTGGGTGCCAAGATGTCCATCGACAGATGAATGGTTAAAGAAGAGGTGGTATATATATACAATGGAATATTATGCAGCCATCAAAAGGAATGAGATCTTGCCACTGGCAACGATGTGGAAGGAACTGGAGGGTGTTATGCGGAGTGAAATAAGTCAATCAGAAAAAGACATGTATCTTATGACCTCACTGATATGAGGAATTCTTAATCTCAGGAAACAAACTGAGGGTTGCTGTAGTGGGGGGTGGTTTGGGAGGGATGGGGTGGCTGGGTGATAGACACTGGGGAGGGTATGTGCTATGGTGAGCGCTGTGAATTGTGCAAGACCGTTGAAACACAGATCTGTACCTCTGAAACAATGCAATATATGTTAAGAAAAAAAAAAAAGAAGAAGATAGCAGGAGGGGAAGAATGAAGGGGGGGAAGTCAGAGGGGGAGATGAACCATGGGAGACATTGGACTTTGAAAAACAAACTGAGGGTTCTAGAGGGGAGGGGGCTGTGAGGATGTGTTTGCCTGGTGATGCGTATTAAAGAGGGCACGTTCTGCATGGAGCACTGGGTGTTATGCACAAACAAGGAGTCATGGAACACTACATCAAAAACTAATGATGTAATGTATGGTGTAATGTATGGTGAATAACATAACAATAAAAATTAAAATAAATAAATCACAAAAACTAAAAAAAAAAAAAAGAATCAAGATAGATTTTCCAATACCCAACTCCAACCCTTACTGGTTGTATCAGTTTGACCAAGTAATTTAATATTTCTGAACCTCAATTTTTACTTTGTTACGTTGGGGATTATAATAATTGCATCCTTAGAGGAATTGTTGTGAAGCTTATATGAGATACTGCGTGCTAAAAGCATAGCACATTTATAGCACTTATTAATATTGCTATTATTATCTATAAAGTGGGGAATTGTATGAACTGTCTTAATAGGTTGTTATAAGGAGTAAGTATCTTAGGAAATCTAAACAACAAAGTTCGGATAGTATTAACATTTGAATGCTCCTTTTTTAACTGATTCTTTCCTCCTCATCTCCAATATGTACAAACACATATTTGTTGCTCTTAAACTACAGTGTAACAAAATCAACTCACTGGTGTATTCCAGTGGAATTCTACTATAAAATAGCATATGGGCAGAGCAGTAGCCTTCTTTGTTTTGTTCTCATAATAAAAACATAAATTTGTGATTGTTAGTACATACTTGCTGAAATCTATGCCAGGAAGTTCTATTTCTATATTCATTGCCCATTTTTTCCCCCTTTTAGCTCACATAAAATAGTATTACTGATGGCATAGAACTATATCCAGCAGTGCATTCACACCATCTTTATGATGACTAAGATCTTCTATACTGGTGCAGATACTTTGTTCAGAAGGGATGCTGGAGGCAGGTGCTGTAAGCACTCCACCACTGGGAACCTGTCCTCTCAATGGCAGGAAAGTCGTTCCTGTAGAAGGAACTATGGCCAGACTTCTCATCATCTTAGGAGCTGAAAATTTCACTTTTGGAGATCTGGCCATGACCAACCCTTTCTGATCAATTTGGGGGGGATTGTGCCATCTTTCCTGAAGCTAATGAAAGGGGAAGAATCATAGCCTCTGTTTTGGGTGCCCATTTCTGCATCACATAACAGGGGAACAAATAACGTTTACCCAACTTAAGTGCTAATTCTTGTAATTCAAGTAGAATACTTTAAACATCAATCATTTCTGCTGACACACACTTCAAAAATCACACTGAAAATGATATTATCATGTCACCTCCAGAAGTTTAAAGCCAAATAAAACTGCTGCAGTCCAATATTTGAGCAATGCCTAGCAATACAAATGCATCTCTACCTTTAAGAAAAGATATAAAGATAGGGCTTCTAAACCTGCTAATTGGCTTTAAAACTACTGCCTGGGATAGCATTAAAGAGTTTCCTCGTAGGAGCATATCAGATTACCAGAGGTGGTTCTAATATTGCCCCAAGAGTCTACAGTCAAACAGCTCATGTGATCCCAAGCTAAATATTTTTTACTTTCCCCAGGTATGCCCTGCCTGTTACACACACATGCATATATAATTAAATAGCATGTGTGAAATAATAGGCCATAAGGTTTTAATTATTTATGTACCACTTACTTTCTCTAACTGCTACCAAGGTTCCGGCTAATAGGCTTGGCTCAGTTGATAATTAGAACAGAACGGGAATGTTATTATTTAAACAGGCACTATAGCATAATCATTAATAAATGGTTAACTGTGAGTTGTTAGTGTGGATGAATCAGTGATTGGGATCCCCATTAATAACTGTGTCCCCTTCTGTAAATTACTCAATATCTCTGAGCTTTAGATGAGCTTTAAATTTTTCACCTATAAACTGAGAATAATAATGTCTTTGTATGGGGTTGTTGTAAAGTTTAAATAACATTACACAGCAAATGCTCAGTAAACATTCATTGTTATTTTTATTAATTATTGTAGAATTTGGAGCCATGCAAATTCTGTTCCAATAAAATTACATTAAGAAACTAAAGCATTATAAAAGGTTGTTTAGAAAAGTAGAATAGGTCTGGATTTCTGGACTCTCAGGAATAGTGGAAATTTGAATTTCTTAGCAGAAAGGGGAAATGTATATTTAATAAAAGAAGTTAAGTTCTGAATCTGATTTAGAAGTATCATTATGGATATGTATTTCTGGTATATTTTATGCTTGGGGAAGAACATTTCTTAACTCTACACTGAAAAGGTTTAGAACCAAGTATTGATTCAGTAGAAATGAGCCATCTTAGTGTACATACTGTGGTTTCTAAATACTGTTTCTCACTAAAAGGAACCAGGACTCATTGGAGGTTTGCACGGGGAATGTACAAGATGCGCCTGGATTATTTTGTAATGACCAGAATACAAAGAGTCTATCATGAACTCTTACGATTATAATAAAAGAACTTAAGAGAGATGGAAGCTTCCAGTGGCCAATGATGGGACAAATTGACCACCAGTAAGTATAGTAAATCTAAAGGATGAAACACATCAAGTATGTTAAACCCATGAGCTCATAGTGATATTTAAAAAGGAAGTGAAATTGGTTAATAATGATTTCACTTATTTTAAAATTGCCAAATAAAGTGGACGTATCAAGCATTTTTCCTGACTCTTTATAGGTACTCTTCCACTGGAAAACCAATTAATAGATGAGGGGATTATCTCTTTATGGAAGTACTCTAGCTAATAAAGGAAGAAGGAGTGGTGTAATTAGAATATCACCATTTCACAGCCCTAATGAATGAATGAATGGATCTAGGCACCTATCAGCAATGGCTGCTGAGATCATAAAAAGAGAAACAACCAGGTATGTATACCTTCTGATTAAGGGACACAGCACTATCTATGAAGTAGCTTTGCCAAAGGAAAAAAAAAAATCAGTGAATAAATAAAACTTAAGTCTGATTAAGCTCTAGGTCCAGTTTACAGGGAATATGGAGATTCTGCTGAGTACCACCATAGGGCCATAGGGATGTATTAAACAAGACCCAGACTGTGAGAAACTGTACAGGACAACCTGGTTTCTTCAACAAGTAAATGATAAAGTTAGAAAGAGGGGACATCTGTAGACTAAGGAGACTTAATAATTATATCAGCCAATTAAAATGATCAGACCTTATCTGGAATCTGATTTTAAACAACAAAAAGACATTTGTGGGACAGTTGGCCATTTGAGCACTGAGTAGTCATTGAGTGATATTAAGAGATGTGTTAATATTTTTATATGTGATAATGTTATTCTGGTTGTTTTATTAAAACTTAGTAATTATTTTTGAAATACATACTGACATACTTATGGATAAAGGGATACAAAATATAGTCTTCCTATAGACATGTAATTTGCACTTGTATTTTTCAGTTGCTTTTTTCACTTAAATTTATTTTTAAAACGCCTGGATGGCTCAGTCGTTAAGCGTCTGCCTTTGGCTCAGGTCATGATCCCAGAGTCCTGGGATCGAGCCCCGCATCTGGCTCCCTGCTCTGCAGGAAGCCTGCTTCTCCCTCTCCCACTCCCCCTGCTTGTGTTCCCTCTCTTGCTGTGTCTCTCTCTGTCAAATAAATAAAATCTTGAAAAAAAATATGAAAAAAAAAATTAAGCTTTTTTTTTTTTTAATGTGGCACTAAACTTCTTATCATGTGGCTATAATTGAAAAAAATTGACATTTCTGCCTTAAGCCTGTCTTCAACTAGACTACAAGCTCCCCAAGAATAAGGACTGTAGCTAATGAGCTCTATAGTCTAAGTGCCTAGAATAATGCTGATTCATAGTAGGTGTTGAAGAAATATTTATTTGAACTGGTATTGAACTCAATTCTACATTATCACAGACAATAAAACTTCTCCCATAGGAGTGAGGCACACACTGATCTTTCCCGTTCATTTGGTCACAGGACAGGAGGGTTTATAAAAGTATTGAGGATCATCATCCCTGTCACTTTACTCCTTCTGTAAATAGAATTTCTGTGCAATAGTCACACCATAGTAATCTTGGACCTATTCACTTATCTACAGAGACCAATTGCTTTATTTAGATTGAATATCTTAATCAGGTATGTGATTTTAAGATAATAAACAATACATTTCGTTTTGCATTAAAGTTTTCTTTCTGATTTTGGCCAATAAAGAGGGAAGAAGGTATCTTAAACTATCATCCTCACTAAGATCCTCTGAGCTCCTAGGGATATGTAGCCCTGTTTCACATTTAAGAGAATATTCCTATTTTGCTTGATGTGGCTACAAAGTTTGAACATCATAGAAGCAGAAACCCCCTCATTTTTCACATTCCCATAACTGGGAAATTAATTGTGACATTTTTCATTCTGGATGGTAAACATTCTAAAGACAATTGTTTGGTTTCTTTTTTCAAAAGTCAATCATTTGTTTGTTTGCTTTTAATATAGGGAGTTCTCAAGCAGAAAATAAAACCAAGTGTATGAGGTTTACTACAAGAAAATGTATTTCAACCATGTGGCTGGATTATACTTAATTTTATATTGTGTATTTTTCAGGACAAGACAAGAAAAGGGAAAGAAGATTTACTGAATGCTTTCTATATGCCTTTTGTCTGTTACTATCATTTACTCCTCAGAATAGGCTGGAGTGGTGGATGGCATTTTATCACTTTACAGTAGAGGGAATGGTGGGGTAGGAAGGTGCTATCACTGAGGTTAACAGACTAACTTAAAAGTGGTGCAGTAGCATTCACACTGATTTGTCTTATTCCAGTACCTATATGAGCTCCGTCCAATAATAATAAACAACACTTTTTGGAATGGGGACGTAGACGACTATTCTTGTTGTGGCAAACCAAAAGGACTATTAACAGAGTCTGTCATGCCATATTAGATATCTATGCATGGTACAGAACCCAGGAAAACTTGGGTTATAACGTTTCAGAGAAACCTCTCCAAGGAGAAGTGGAAGGTGATTCTATATTCAGATAATTTATAGCCATGGTAGACCTGACAGCATCTTTTCTGAAGTATTTTTAAAAATCACAAATGCAAATAAGATTAGGAAAGTGTATAAAAGGCCCTTTATGACTACAAGAAAGTGGGCATACTGATCTCTTAAGGTCAACTGTGTCATGGATGAGTTGAAAACATGATCTTACAGAAAGGCCCATATTTATTTATTTACTTATTTTTTCAAATAGAGAGAGGGAGAGAGAGCATGAGATGGGGAGGAGCAGAGGGAGAAGCGGACTCCCCACTGAGCAGGAAGCCCAGGCTCCATCCCAGGGCCCTGAGATCATGACTTAGGCTGAAGGCAGACACTTAACCAACTGAGGCACCAGGCACCCCAAAAGGCCTATATTTAAAAGCTGTGTTTTCTAACAAATATCTGGCCTATTCACAACATAGCCAGCCTGTTCAAATGATCAGTTAAATCAAATGATTTAACTAACTTTTACTTTTCCTTGCTTGTAAAGAAATTAGGAATGTATTTATTAAATTCTGCAGTACTTCCTCTATGGCAGATAAAACAGGTTTTTTGGTGTTATCTTCCTGAGGCAATGTTGATTGTTAGAGATGTCTCTATATTAAATTCCTTTTATATAACTCTATGGTATATCTAAAGGTTTTATCTACATTTATTTTTGTTCTTTGTCCATTTCTCTATGGTACCATTAGGAAATGCAATATGATTACAGTATGTTCCCCATTTTGGTGTTTCTACACAAAGAAATACCCTAGTTTCCTTTTAATGGATGCTTAATAGTAACATTGTTAGTTGCTGAATGTCTCAGCTTGAACAAAAAAAATACAGTTCATAGTGCAATAAAAGCAATATTCTTAATTTAAATCTGAGGGCCCTGGGGCTATGTGTTATTGTTATCATTTCTGGATACAACTTTAAAAGCTATGTGGGTTTTTTCTTTCTTTCTTAAGCATTATTCTTTTGGTACATGTCCAAAGATTTGATCTTCCTGAACAGAACAACTCACATCATGGTTCAAATAAGATAATGCATGTGGTGAAAAGTTTCATAATAAATAATTTGTAATCGCAAGTGCCTGTTACATCTTAAAAAAGCTTCTATACCTCAATTTGTGGACTGAGCTCTGGAAGAAATGCCATATCCAGTTGTTAGAAGAAATGCCGTATCCAGTTCTCAAAGGAAACAACATCTAAAAACTGGAGAAAAATAAACCAATCCTAAAGGTTACTTACTTAATTTTAAGTAAGAGTTAATTAAAAAGGATTATATTACATTTATATTAAAAATTTAAAAATATGATTATCTGTATAAATTGTTTTTTTCTTTTAAAAGCAAGTGCCTTTCTTCACAAAGCTGATAAATCCTAGTAACACACCATATATACTTCTCAAGGTCAGTGCCATAAGGGCTACACTTGAGGGACACCATCTTCTATGGAGATTTTTTGGTAGTCATTCTGGCAACTTGACTCACTGGTAAGATGAAGCTCTTATATCCATATCTGCACTTCGGTGCTCCAGAGAAATGTGGAATTAAAAACATTCCTAGAATTCCTTGTACTGCTGGTTTTGACTTGTGTAGCAAAGCCGGTCTTTTATTTTAAACAGCTTGCATGAGAATTCCTCCTAGGGAAAGAACTGCCTTTGATTATGAACATCCCTTGGCCAGCCTTTGTAATTGTGGACACAGTAGCTAGCACTGAAGGCATGATCTAGAGGAACATAGCACTTAAAGAGAGAGAAAAAGGGGCACCTGAGCATCTGACTCTTGATTTAGGCTTAGGTCACAATCTCAGGGTCCTGGGATCAAGCCCTGCATTGCTCAGCAGGGAGTCTGCTTGAGGATTTCTCTCCCTCTCCCTCTGCCCTTCCCTTGACTCCCTGTGTCTCTCTCTCTCAAATAAATAAATCTTTAGGAAAAAAACAGATGTAGTAAAATACTGCATAAGAAGTTAACAGATGGGTGCCTGGGTGGCTCAGTGGGTTAAGCATCTGCCTTCAGCTCAGGTCATGACTGCAGGGTCCTGGGATGGACCCCCGAGTCCTGCTCCCTGCTCAGCAGGGAGCCTGCTTCTCCCTCTCCATCTGCTGCTCCCGCTGCTTTTGCTCTCTCTCTCTGTCTCTCAAATAAATAAATAAACAAACAAATAAAATCTTAAAAAAGAAGAAGTTAACAGAGATATGGGAGTTGGGAGAGCAGCTAAGAACAGGGCTGAGAAGATGGAAGGTAAGGCAGTGACTGTAGTAGGAAATAAACTGGCGACACATGGCTGGAGCTTGGGGAGGAACCAGGTAAGGGAAGAACCTTGTGCAGGGAGGATACTGATATTTTCAAGACACAGATACCTTCTTTTCTGGGTGGCAATTTAACCCTTCTCTACTGGCCAAAAATTTTAGTAAAACTGACTACATATGCCCATTTTTGAATCAGAGGTCTGTTAAAAGGATAACCAGCAGGGAAGTTGCTGGGAGGTTGATACAGAGATGAGAAGGGTGATGCACATAAAAAAACAAGAGTTACATTTGTTCCTGCAGCAAATATTTGTTATTTGTCAAGCCTTTTGTAAGTGCTGGGAGACATAGTAGTGCATAAAACAGATGAAAGTCTCTGCTCTTACTCTAGTTGGAAGACCAAAAAATATACATGCTGATTAATTAGTAAGTTATCTGATAATGCTATGGCTAAAAATAAAACCGTATGGGTAATTGGAGATGGGAAAGGGAGAAGGTGCACTTTAAAATAGTGTAATCAGATAAGGCATCTCAGAGAAAGTGAAGTTTGAGAAAAGATTTAAAAAGGAATATGAGAGTGAGCCACACTAATTGTTTTTTTTTTTTTTTAAAGATTTTATTTATTTATTTGAGAGAGAGAGAGAATGAGAGAGAGCACATGAGAGGGGGGAGGGTCAGAGGGAGAAGCAGACTCCCTGCCGAGCAGGGAGCCTGATGTGGGACTCGATCCAGGGACTCCAGGATCATGACCTGAGCCGAAGGCAGTCGCTTAACCAACTGAGCCACCCAGGCGCCCGAGAGTCAGCCACACTAATTGTTGAGGGGAGGGCATCTGAGGCAAGGAGAACAGGAAGTGTGGTCTCTTAGAGAGGAAGTGCTTCAGTAGCAGCAAGGAATCTGAGTGGTTGATTGGAGTGGAGGGAATGAGATGAATTCAGATCAGTAACGGGCCGGATTGTATAGGGTTTCCTAGGCTGTTGTAAGAACTTGTGCTTTTACTCTGAATGAAATGAGACACTGTCAAAGGATTTTGAGTAGAAAACTACATTTTGTCATTGATCCATAGTCTTCGGATTTCTTCTTCTTCTCCTCCTTCCTCCCCACCCTTTCTCTCCCTTCTTCCTCTTCCCTCCTTCCTCCTCCTCCTCCTCCTTCTGCCTTTGTTCTCTTTGCTTTTTGGTTTTTGAGAATTCTATTGCTCTATCCTCTAGCTCAATGATTCTTTGCTCAGCCATGCTAAGTTTACTTTACATTTCTGTTACGGTATTTTTTTTTTTTTTTTTTTTATCTCTAGCATTTCTTTTTGGTTCTTTCTTAGGATTTCCATCTCTCTGCTTATATTGCGCATGAATTCCTGCATGCTGTCTACATTTCCATTACAGCCCTTAGTATATTAATCATAGTCGTTTTAAATTTCCAGTTTGATAATTCCAGCCTCCCTGCCATGTCTGGTTCTGATGCTTGCTCTGTCTCTTGAAATTGTGCTTTTTGCCTTTTGGTATGCCTTGTGATGTTTTTCTTGGTAGTGAGAGGAAGCAAATTATGCCACCACAAAATATATCACGTTGGCATATTGTTTTTTTGGTTTTTTGTTTTTTGAATTAAAGTTACTTAGGAAACAGCTGGTACAAGAAGGACACTCTGACCCTTTTTTTGTCCCCCTGAAAATAAGAAATAAATCTCCCATGTGAAGCTCTCCTCCCACACCAGGAGGATAGAAGCCATCTTTAGAGCCACAGATCGGCAATGCAAGGCCTAGAAGGCTGTATAAACAAATTTTACTTCTTCATTAACTTGCTATCGCAAGCCCAAACCCCTTTGTTTTGTCAGATCTTCACAAATAATTGTTTCTTAATTTAAAGGTTTAAAGGCTGCCTACTTTGGTTACTTCTTTTAGATTCATATTCTGGGAGATCCTGTACATATGATATTAAATTTCTTTTTCTCCTTTTAATCTTATGTCAATTTAATTACTAAATCAGCCAAAGAACCTAGAAGGAAAGAAGAGAAATGTTTTCTTCCCCTATAATAGTCAGATGTGATGCACTGTAGTCCTCTAATGTCAGTCTTTAGTGAGTCTATAGGGTCTCTGATCTGTGAACTTCACAAGCGTTTCTTATTTTTTTCTTCCTGCTTCTGTAGGTGAGGACAGGATGGCTAGAGTGGACTGGAGTTGGGTATTTTCCTTCTCCCAGATGAAGGACCAGAGTCAGCTGGAGTTGAGTACTTCCCTTCCCCCATGTCAGTTAGGCTCTGATTAAACTACAACAGGTTAACATAGTTATAATGATGGTATGGTTAATTAGTTTCCCCGAGGTCAGTCTTTGTTAAGAAGAACAGAGTGTTCTGCTGTATTTAAAAATGGCTACTTTCCCCCTTGCCCCTTTGGAAGTGCAAGGGGATTTTTCTCTGGTATTTACTGTTATACTCTGTCAAACTCCTGGAGGTAATGCTTACAATATTGGGGGGGCCCTCATGATTGGGTCCCTCTGGAGTTTTTAACTTTCAGACTTGTCCACACTGAGCTTCCAGTAATTTGTCAATTATAGTTCAGATTTTTCTACCCTGCCACTGATTCCCATGGTGGTTTCTCTGGTGAGTCTGTTTTCCTGTAAGATGGGACCCTCCATATTTGCTTCCATATAAATATTAGAATTATTTTTTTCTATTTCTTTAAAAAAATGCCATTAGGATTTTGAAAGGGATTGCATTGAATCTGTAGATGGTTTTGGGTGCAATGGACATTTTAACAGTATAATTTTTTTAAGATTTATTTGGGCGCCTGGGTGGCTCAGTTGGTTAAGCGACTGCCTTTGGCTCAGGTCATGATCCTGGAGTCCCTGGATCGAGTCCTGCATCGAGCTCCCCGCTCTGCGGGGAGTTTGCTTCTCCCTCTGACCCTCCCCCCTCTCATGTGCTCTCTCTCTCATATAAATAAATAAAATCTTAAAAAAAAAAGATTTATTTATTTGAGAGATAGAGAATGAGAGCATGGGAGGGAAGGGGCAGAAGGAGAGGGAGCGAGACTTTTTTTTTTTTAAGATTTTATCTATTCGTTTGAGAGAGAGCACAAGCAGGGGGAGAGGCAGAGGCAGAGGCAGAGGGAGAGGGAGAAGCAGACTCCCTGCTGATCTGTCAGCCTGATGTGGGGCTCAATCCCAGGACCTGGAGATTAAGACCTGAGCTGAAGGCAGATGCCCAACCATGTGAGCCACCCAGGTGCCCTGGGAGAGAGACTCTTAATCACACTCCATGCTGAGCACAGAGCCCGACTTGGGGCTCCATCTCACAACCTGAGCCAAAATCAAGAGTCAGTTGCTTAACCAACTGCGCCACTCAGGTGCCCCACAATATAATTTTTTCCAGTCTTTAAACACAGGATATCTTTCCATTATTTGTACCTTCAGTGTCTTTCATAAATGTTTTATTGTTTTAAATGTATAGGTCTTTCACTTCCATGAATTATATCTACTCCTGAGTATTTTATTCTCTTTGCTGCTATCATAAATGGGATTGTCTGTGACAATTTTGACTGTGGGTGTTTGTCTTGGGTATATTTTGAAGTGAGATCGCTCATGTGTTCTTGATAGATTGGATGAAATGGGTGAGAAAGCAGATTCAAGATCATACTAAGATTTGTATTCTGAAAGGTCATTGGTTTGAATTATCATTAAAGTGAAATATGGAAGAATGAAGTGAGAGCAGGTTTAAGGGTGCAGTTTATGATTAGAATTTTGACTATGTTAATTTGGAGATAGTCATTAGGTATTCACATGGAGATGTCAAGTGGGCATTGCATAAATGAACCTAGAGTTTGGGGAGAAGAATGCAATAGAGATGTAAATTCAGGGGCATGGGTATGTAGATGATATTTAAAGCTTCAAAACTGTATAAGCTCCCAAGGGAGAGTATATAGAGAAAGAAGAAATCCAATGATTGTACTTTGACGTAACCCAAGGTTAAGAGATCAAGAAATTTGCAAAATCAGAAAGTCAAAATGAGAAATGGTCACAATACTTTTAGTCTCTGGAGAAACAAAGCTTGACAAGAGCATTAGGATTCAAGAAAAAGAGTTTGAGAGGTTTGACTCAAGTCTCAAAGACATGGTGACCTTATTTGATCTCTTGGTCCTATGAGAATATGAGAATTTGTTGCTAGAGTTTCTTTCTATACTAACCATTTGAATTCAACACCATGGAATGAATACAAGTTGTTTGCATTGGTAATCCTGCCTAAAAAGCAGGGTTATATAAATTTCTCAAATGCAGCAGTGGTAAAATCCTCAAATGCCAGAAAAATGCCAATTTCCTAGAAACCATATTTCTTTTTTCATCTGAATTAGCCAAAGATGTAATTTACTTAATCCTAGGGAATATAACTTTCTGTCCGTTGGGTTAGGGATATTTTCATTGATTTGTTGCTGTATCAATTACAGAGTCAAATGGCAGGGAAAGGGGATCGAGACATATTTCATGTAATACAGCAGCCCTACTGGGTCTCACAATGCTATGGAATGAAGAGGTGCTACTGATTATATTAAAGTTCGTTGTCATTGTTTTAGAATTAACTCAAAAATTTTTAATTTATGATTGCCGGGAAAAGAAGTGACTGTGCTTTATATAACTTGGGTGGATTAATTGATAATGCAA
>NW_027966110.1:0-1150 GCF_054177405.1 Leptonychotes weddellii
GAGCTGAGCATTCAAAAGGACCGTGTATGCTTGGTGTCCACAGGAACTGCCCACTGAGCATGCTCAATGCCAAGGCAGGCAGGTGCCTCATCCAAGGCACCAGAGCAGACCCTGTTTCACTGGGCATGCTCAGTTGTAAAGGAAGGGGGCACTAGGCACACTTAATCACAGGCAATATCCTGCCTCTGATGAAAGCTTACCCTCTCTCCTTGAGTTCCTCAGAGATACGATAGATACACCAGAGGCCCTTAGCAAGTAGTTGACTTAAACAAATCACGTGATCTTTATCTGCTGGCTTAGATAGACTCCAAGTGAGATACATGGGTCCTGAATAAAAATGTTACACCAAAGCTTCATCCCCTGCAAGTAAATCCTCATCCGCCAACCCTGCCCCCTGCAACACAGAGCATGTCCTCCTAGACCATCTTCATTCCCCTATTTGTAAGAATATAGAAGATTTGAACAATACCATCCACCAACTTGACCTGATTAACATTGAGAGGTCACTCCATCAAACAGCAGAATTCACATTCTTCTCAGGAACACAAGGAATGTTCACCAGGTCAGACCATATGTGTGGCCATAAAGCGTGTCTCAAAACATTTAAAAGATTGAAATCATACAAGTTATATTCTCTAATATAATGGAGTTAAATTTAAAAGAAATAGCAGTAAGCCATCTTGGAAATCACCAAATATCAGGAAATTAAGCAAAACACTTAAATAACCCATAGATCAGTGAAAAAAATAACAAAAGGAATTGGGAAGTATTTCAAACTGAATGATAATGAAAGCAAAACGTATCAAAAATTGTAGGCAACAGCTAACACATGGGGTTAAAAGAAAAGTTAGGGCTCTAGATACCTGTATTAATAAAGAAAAAAGGCACAAAATCAATGATCTCAGCTTCCACCTATAAATGCAAAAAAGAAAAGCAAATAAAACTCAGTGTAAGCAGGAGACAAGAAACAAAAGAAGAGAGAAAATCAGTGATATAAAAATTGGACAAACTAATGAAAATCAGCAAAGTCAAAGGTGTCTCTTTGGAAAAATAATAAAATTGATAGCCTCTCTGAGGAGATTAATCAAGAAAAATGAGCAAAAACACACATTATCAATATCAGAAACTAAAGAGAGGATTTCACTACAGA
>NW_027966111.1:0-209 GCF_054177405.1 Leptonychotes weddellii
ATAAACATCGGTGTGCGTGTACTCCTTCAAATGTGTATTTCTGTATGCTTTGGGTAAATACCTAGTAGTGTAATTGCTGGATCATGCGGTAGATCCATTTTTAGCTTTTTTGGAACTACCATACTTTTCTCCAGAGTGGCTGCACCAGTTTGCATTCCCACCAAACAATGCAAGAGGATTCACCTTCCTGCACATCCTCACCAACACCT
>NW_027966112.1:0-209 GCF_054177405.1 Leptonychotes weddellii
ATTTTTATAATATTAATAAACCACAAGTTAATGTAAATGTCCACTTACAGGAGAATGATTAAGTCAATTGTTACACAATGGGATAATCTTTTTTTTTTATTCTTATGTTAATCCCCATACATTACATCATTAGTTTTAGATGAAGTGTTCCATGATTCATTGTTTGTGCATAACACCCAGTGCTCCATGCAGAATGTGGCGTCCTCAAT
>NW_027966113.1:0-209 GCF_054177405.1 Leptonychotes weddellii
TTTTTTTTTTAAGATTTTATTTATTTATTTGAGACAGAGAGAATGAGAGACAGAGAGCATGAGAGGGAGGAGGGTCAGAGGGAGAAGCAGACTCCCTGCCGAGCAGGGAGCCCGATGCGGGACTCGATCCCGGGACTCCAGGATCATGACCTGAGCCGAAGGCAGTCGCTTAACCAACTGAGCCACCCAGGCGCCCTATAACAATCCAA
>NW_027966114.1:0-209 GCF_054177405.1 Leptonychotes weddellii
CACCTCAGTTGTTTTTTTTTTTTTTTTAAAGATTTTATTTATTTATTTGACAGAGACACAGCGAGAGAGGGAACACAAGTAGGGGGAGTGGGAGAGGGAGAAGCAGGCTTCCCGCGGAGCAGGGAGCCCGATGCGGGGCTCGATCCCAGGACCCTGGGATCATGACCTGAGCCGAAGGCAGACGCTCAACCGACTGAGCTACCCAGGCG
>NW_027966115.1:0-209 GCF_054177405.1 Leptonychotes weddellii
TCAGCCTTGATGCTTTAATGGTTTCCATTATATTAAGCTGTAAAATGGCACATTAATTGCCATTAATTTTTTTTATTCTTATGTTAATCCCCATACATTACATCATTAGTTTTAGATGAAGTGTTCCATGATTCATTGTTTGTGCATAACACCCAGTGCTCCATGCAGAATGTGCCCTCCTCAATACCCACCACCAGGCGAACCCCTCC
>NW_027966116.1:0-209 GCF_054177405.1 Leptonychotes weddellii
CCATTAACTCATATAGTGGGAATTTCAGCTAGCTTGTCCTAAAATGGCAAGGATGGTGGGAATATGGGCAGAGTGAAAACAGTGTCTACTACAATCTACAATCTACTACAATCCTACTAACAGACTGAAGTAATTGGATGAGAGAGAGGTTGATGTATAGGGACCAACAGATAAGTGAAGGAATAAGATAAATGGCAGCCGACTAAAAA
>NW_027966117.1:0-209 GCF_054177405.1 Leptonychotes weddellii
GAGGATGGGTTAGCCTGGTGGTGGGTATTGAGGAGGGCACATTCTGCATGGAGCACTGGGTGTTATGCACAAACAATGAATCATGGAACACTTCATCTAAAAATAATGATGTAATGTATGGAGTTTAACATAAGAATAAAAAAAATTAAAAAAAATAAAAAACAAACAAACAAAAAATCACTTGGAGCTATCATGGAGTTTCTTTTAGT
>NW_027966118.1:0-209 GCF_054177405.1 Leptonychotes weddellii
TGATGCCCACGTGGGGCTTAGGGGAAGCCACCTCATTACTTTCTACCTCTGGTCATGTTTGTATCTGGCCTTCTGTAGTTCTCAGTTTAGGTATTTATTTCCCCATCTCTTTACTTTTTTCCTTCTAAGAAACTTAACTTTCTTAGAAACTTCTTTTGAAAAGAGGTAATCCTTTTTAACGTTTCTGGACCAGCTATATGTAACGGCCC
>NW_027966119.1:0-209 GCF_054177405.1 Leptonychotes weddellii
TTTTTTTTTTTTTTTTTTAACATATAATGTATTATTTGTTTCAGAGGTATAGGTTTGTGATTCATCATTCTTACACAACTCACAGTGCTCACCATAGCACATACCCTCCCTAATATCTATCACCCAGCCACCCCTCCCCTCCCACCCCCCACCTCTCCAGGAACCGTCAGTTTGTTTCCTGAGATTAAGAATTCCTCATATCAGTGTGA
>NW_027966120.1:0-1150 GCF_054177405.1 Leptonychotes weddellii
TGTAATCATTTGAATACATACATCAACTATGCATACAGTATTCAACCCGAATTTCCCATTTGGCATCAGAACATTAACACTGAAAATTCATGGATTTAGTTAGTAATAGAACCGGACTAAGAAGGCTGGCTCCCAGGTCTTCCGACCTCCAGCCTCAGGCTCCTTGCTCTGTGTAATAGGCCCCTTGGGTCATCATCTCGGAGATAAACACCACCTGAAGGGTTGAGCTGTGATCATTTACCAAAAACAATGCTTTAGAGAGGAAGAAGTACGGAATACAGAAAAAAAAGAAAGAAAGAAAGAAAAGAAAAGAAGTCTAGGGCTTTTTAAAGGTGCTTCCAAAAAAACTGATGGAATTTAGCATTTGTGGAAAACGATGAATGGTAGATACAAAATCACAAGTGTATACACACACAACAGTGATAAATTTAAAGAATATCAAAATATACTGTTATCGAAAAGTCCTCAAGGACCAAATGGCAGGAAGCTTTTTAAAAATTTTATTTTGAAAGGATCTTAGACTTACAGAAAAGTTGCAAAAATAGCAGAGCTCCTGTATACCCCTCAGTCGGCTTCTGCACATATCAACGTCTTATACTATCACAGTCTGTGTAACAAACTAAGAAATTAACATTAATACAATACTATTAACTGCACTATTTTTATTAGTTTTCATATTTTATTCACATCTTATTAGTTTTTCAACTAATGCCCTTTTGTGTTGCAGGATCCAATCTAGGATCCCACATTGCTTGTAGGTGTCATGTATCCTTACTCTCTCCTCCAATCTGAAAATTCCTCAGTCTCTCCTTGTCTTGCATAACCCTGACACTTTTAAAGAATACTGGTCAGTTATTTTGTACGACGTTCATCAATTTGAGTTTGCCTAAGGTTTTTTATGATTAGATCAGGTCATGCATTTTTGGCAAGAATACCATGGAAGTCATAATGCCACCTTCTGTGATGGCTAATTTTATGTGTCCATGTGACTGGCCACGGAGTGCTAAGGTATTAGGCCAAACATAATTCTGGGTGTTTTTGTGAAGGTGCTTTGGATGAGGTTAACATTTAAGTGGCAGACTAAGTATTGCAGATTACCGTCTCTGATGTGGGTGGGCCTCATCCAATTAGTTGAAGGCCTTAAAAAAAC